>NC_091187.1:13491084-13781084 GCF_040958095.1 Procambarus clarkii
TCAGCTACTCGGAACAAGTTCCAAGTAGCACGGGCTATGGTGAGCCCGTAACTTATCTGACACAGGAGCGGGGCAAGTAGCACGGGCTATGGTGAGCCCGTAGTGGACTTACCTGGCACAGGAGCGTGGCTGTGATATTGTTTGGTCGTCATATCTTCAGCCCCGTTATTGTGACTCCTCGCCTGTATTGACAAGTGTTACAGTGGCTGCCGTTTTCACTGACCAGCGGAAGGTCTAGTTAGGCCAATGTTACTTTATGGCTTAAAGTATAATATCTGTGGCAGTCAAGTTAGCTGCGTGTGGTGGTAAAGTTAAGAGTTTATGGTGGCCAAGTTAGGCTTTGTGGTGATGTAGAGGTGACGGTACAGGGTGACACGCTTGGATGACACGCCAGGGTGACATGCCTTGGTGACACGCTTGGGTGACACACTCACAGGGGAATATCAAATAATTTAACGTGGACTTTGGCGTGTGAATGTCCTGTGGTGTCGAGTGTCCTGAAGACTGCGTAAAGATGGTGAGGTTGGTGATGGTGACGATGGTGATGGTGAGACAGTGACCGTGATGATAGTGATCTAACTGGTGTTGCCGAACACTTACTACAGCGTGGCTGAGTGTTGGTACCTTCCGAAAAAGATTCGTCTTATTATCACTTCATGTGTGAAGACGAACCGCGTTCTCAGCGTGGCTTTCTTTCCTGGATTGTGTGTGTGTAATTACCTAAGTGTAGTTACCTAAGTGTAGTTACAGGATGAGAGCCACGCTCATGGTGTCCCGTCTTCCCAGTACTCTTTGTCGCATAACGCTTTGAAACTACTGACGGTCTTGGCCTCCACCACCTTCTCACTTGTTCCAACCGTCTACCACTCTGGTTGTTGAACTTTCTGATGTTTTTCGGCAGCGTTGTTTTCTTAGTTTGAATCTATGTTCTCTTAAATGTTGCAGTTTTCAAAAGTTCTTCCTTATGAATTTTGTCGATTCTTGTTACGATTTTGTATGTAGTTATCATATCACCTCTTCTTCTTGTTCTTCTTGTTCTATCGTCTAACTTGGTACATTTTAACGTCTCCTTGTAACAACTGCTTTTCAAGTTTCAAACGCCATTTAGTTGCATGTCTTTGTGGACCTTTTCCAGTTTGATGATATGTTTCTTAAGACATGGGCACTATACAACAGCTGAAGGTTCCAATTTTGGTCTCACAAAGGTGGTGAACAATTTCTTTAATATCTCATCCCTCACAATGGTGTTTATGTGGTCCTCAGGTGACAGTTTTCTACCCAGAACCACCACTAGATCTCTCTCTCTCTCCTTATCAGAATTTTCCAAAACTTCTTCACACAATTTGTAGGTGGTGTGTGGCCTTCTTGAGGTGATTTCGGGGCTTTAGTGTCCCCGCGGCCCGGTCCTCGACCAGGCCTCCACCCCCAGGAAGCAGCCTGTAGCAGCTGTAACTCCCAGGTACCTATTTACTGCTAGGTAAGAGGCCTAGTATCTCCTATTCCACAACGCGACAGTTATTCACATTATATTCCATTACCCACGTTATATATATTACCAGTACCCAAGAGTTTATATATTCTTGTACAGCCGCCAGCACTCATAGCGCTTCGGACAGGTCTTTAATCTCAATTTCCCCGGAATACGACCCGCCAAATCGCTTAGCAACCAGTAGCCATTCACGTTGGGTGAACAGAGGTGTACAGGTAAACTGGCGCCTAGTCAATCCTCCCCGGCTAGGATACGAACCCAGAAAAAATCGCTTGCGAAGCGCGTGTCTTACCGCTGTGCCCCGGGGACTGTCATACAGTTATTCTGGGCAGATCATCTTTTAAGGAATGGCACTCGTCAAAGGTTCTTAAATTCCCTAATAGTTGTCATCACCAGCAAACATGTTCATACAATTATGTATTCCTTCTGGGAGATGGTTTATGTAGACGATGAACATTACTGGTGCAGAACTGAACCCTGTGGTACTCTGCTAGTCTCATCCAGTGCATTTCTCCAGTCTAATCCCAATCACTTGGGCTGGACGGTAAAGCAACGGTCTCGCTTCATGCAGGTCGGCGTTCAATCCCAGACCGTCCAAGTGGTTGGGCAGCAACATTCCTTTCCCCCGTCCCATCCCAAATCCTTGTCCTGACCCCTTCCAAGTGCTATACAGTCGTAATGGCTCGGCGATTTTTCCGGATAATTCCCTCCCCCTCCCTCCAGTCTAATCCAGTGCCTCTGACTACTATCCCTCATTTTTCTATCCAGAAGATTTTCATCCATTTCAGAAGTCTCCCTGTCACCCCTTCCAGTGTGTTGACATTTCCAGAACAACCTATTTTGTGGGACTCTGTCGAAAGCCTTTTAATTTAGATCCAAATAAATGTAATGAACCCCTACCATCTCTCCCTTGTAAAATCTGAGGCTCTTACATAGGAAGCATAGAAAATTAGACAAGAGAAGGGTGGGCAGACTGCATATTTTTGAACTGTCAGAAAGCCTTTGACCTAGTATCCCAAAAGAAACTAGTGCACAAGTTGGAGAAGCAGACAGGAGTGACAGGAAGTGTGCTCCAGTGGATAAGACAGTACATAAGCAACAGAAGACAGCAAGTTACACAGAACAGTTACAGCCCCGCTCCTGTGCCTGGTAAGTCCATTACGGGCTCACTATAGCCCGTGCTACTTGGAACATTGTTTCCAGTAGCTGAATCTTTAACAACAACAACAGCAAGTTACACCCGCAGCACTGTTCCTGTGCCAGGTAAGTCCACTACGGGCTCACCATAGCCCGTTCTACTTGCCCCACTCCTGTGCCAGGTAAGTTACCGGCTCACCATAGCCCATGCTACCTGGAACTTATTCCGAGTAGCTGAATCTATAACAACAACAACAGCAAGTTACCGGGGGGGGGGGGGGGGGTGAGGTATCAGAGGGGCGAGATGTTACTAACAAACTGCCACACGGTTCCCTTCCAGAACCCACCTTGTTTCTCATATATGTAAATGATCATTCAGAAGGGTGGGGAAACTATCAGGAGAAAGCACCGAGCCATTACGACTATATAGCACTGGGAAGGGGTCAGGATAAAGGTGTGGGATGGGACGGGGGGAAAGGAATGGTGTTCAACCACTTGTGGACGGTCGGGGGATTGAACGCTGACCTGCATGAAGCGAGACCGTCGCTCTACCGTCCAGCCCTAGACTCACTTCTCTCAATATTTGCTGATGATGCAAAAGTTATAAGGAGGCTCAAGATACATGGTAACCTGGACAAAGTGAAACAATAGTTCAACAAATGGGCACTAGAGTTTAACTAGAAAATATGACCCAAAACAAATTAGATGAAAGGCGCAGGAGGCCGAACACAAGGTACCACACAGGAGATGAACTCCTGTATGAACCGAACAGAGAAGGATCTAAGATATCACACCGAAACAGTCACCTGAAGCCCACAACGAAAGGATATCCCTGGAAACACAAACCGAAACTATCTCTATTTTCCGCTTGTTACAACTTGTAATAAAGTTGTTACATCTTGGCTTAACATGTTTATGACGTATTAGAACGTTGTTACAACTTGCTATATTGGTTGTTATAACTGGTTAGGTGTTAAAACTTGTTCGAACGTTGTACCAACGTCGTAGTTTCAGTGTGTGTTTGGCGGGATATCGTCATCGGCATATACTAGATTGGCCAACATAGGAACTGTCTTCAGAAATTTGCGTAAGAAATTATTTAGAGCCTTGTACAGTATTCCACATATGTTAGAGCAATTTTATAGTATGCAGCTCCAGCGTGGAGTCCACCATGGAATGCACTAGAAGTGATGTAGTGGAGGAAGAGCCCATACACAGTTTCACATGAAGGTCAAATTGAGCCCAATAGGCTCAGGACCCTGTACACCATTTGATTTTCAGTTGAAAGACGAGACCAAAGAGCCGAAATTTAACCGCCGCAAGCACAACTAGGTGAACACAAACACACACATAGAGGCCTGACAGCTGAGTGGACAGCGCTTGGGATTCGTAGTCCAAAGGGTCCAGGTTCGATCCCCGGCGGAGGCGGAAACAAATGGACAGAGTTTCTTTCACCTTGATGCCTCTGTTCATCTAGCAGGAAATAGGTAACTGGGACTTACTTCATTACACACAGAAATCACAATTGCATGATTCATCAAATGAACAAATTTGATTCATCACGCAATTGTGATCTCTGTGTGTAATGAAGTAAGGGCGAAGAGGGAGAACGGCCTATTGACATAGCTCGAGTGCAGGGGGGAGTTGTGTAAAACCCTGGTTTGTGTCTCGGAGAGGCTGCAGGATCCAGTAAGTTCAGTAGAACTTCGGTTTCAACTCCTTTTGACCATGTCGTAGTTCAGTCGATTAAGGCAGCGTCTGGGATGCTCTCGGACGCAGGTTCGAATCCTCGTCACGGCCCTTGTGGATTTGTTCAGGTAACTGGGAGTTAGACAGCTGCTACGGGCAGCTTCCTGGGTGTGTGTGGAAAAGAAAAAAAAATATGTTGATTGATTGATTGGCAGTTGAGAGGCGGGCCCAAAGAGCAAGAGCTCAACCCCCGCAAGCACAACAAGGCGAGTACAACTAGGTTATATTAAGGTTATCTTGAGATGATTTCGGGGCTTAGTGTCCCCGCGGCCCGGTCTTCGAACAGGCCTCGACTCCCAGGAAGCAGCCCGTAGCAGCTGCTCACAGGTGCCTACTTACTGCTAGGTAACAAGGGCATCAGGGTGAAAGAAACATTTTGCCCATTTGTCTCCGCCTCCACCGGGGATCGAACCCGGAACCTCAGGACTACGAATCCGAAGCGCTGTCCACCCAGCTGTCAGGCGCCCTCACATCTCTGGTACACATACACCCTACACCCCCTAACGCCCATACACCCTGCCCGTTACACCTACACCCGTACTTAAATCCAGCATAGTATGGAACGCTTGCTGGAGTCACGGCAACCTTTCTTTACGTCTTATCAATACTGAATCACCTTTCTTTACGTCTTATCAATACTGAATCAATGTTTCCTTACATGCTTGATCAAACAATCATTCGTGGCATTAGCAGTATCCATACCTGAATACCCCTCCCATCTGTACCAATCCCACCTGTACCCCTCCCACCTGTATACCACCCCTCGCACATGTAACTTGAAACCTGTATATCCCTCCCACCTGTACCCAACCCACCTGTGTACGTCTCCCAAATGTACCCTTCCCACCATTATCCCTTAAACCTGTATATCCATCGAACCTGAATACCCCCCTCCCACATATACGCAACCCACCTGTATATCCCTCCCACCTGTCCCCGTCCCACTAACACCTCTCCCACAGCAAGGCGGGAAGGGATTCTAGAGCGAGTCGGCGAACGCTATATTTTCAGGGGTGATGGGCGTTAAGTGGGCGGAACTTGCTCCCACGGGCTGACGCCCAGGGTAAGGGAGGCAAGATGGGAAGGGCGTGGGAACTGATATCCCTTCCCCAAGTCCTTTCCCTTAGTCATGCTCACTGGACCATCTGGCAGGACCATTGCAAGGCCAGTCCCATGATGATCCCATTGGATGATCTTCCAGGCCCACTGGACCACCTTCAAGAGCCACTTGACATCTTCAAGGTGTAATGGACCTTATTCCATGTGAGTGTGTGTGTGTGTGTGTGTGTGTGTGTGTGTGTGTGTGTGTGTGTGTGTGTGTGTGTGTGTGTGTGTGTGTGTGTGTGTGTACCTGTCCTTCGCTGTGTGTATTCACCTAGTTGTGCTTGCGGGGATTGAGCATTACTCTTTCGGCCCGCCTCTCAACTGTCAATCAACTCCAACACACACATATGTGTGTGTGTGTGTGTGTGTGTGTGTGTGTGTGTGTGTGTGTGTGTGTGTGTGTGTGTGTGTGTGTGTGTGTGTGTGTGTGTGTGTGTGTACTCACCTTTGTGTTTGCCGGGGTTGAGCTCTGGCTCTTTGGTCCCGCCTCTCAACTATCAATCAACTGTTGTACAGATTCCTGAGCCTACTGGGCTCTATCATATCTACACTTGAAACTGTGTATGGAGTCAGCCTCCACCACATCACTGCCTAATGCATTCCATCTGTTAACTACTCTGACACTGAAAAAGTTCCTTCTAATGTTTCTGTGGCTCATTTGTGTACTCAGTCTCCACCTGTGTCCCCTTGTTCGCGTACTACTCGTGTATATGCTAGACTGGCCAACATAAGAACTGCCATTAGAAACTTGAGTAAGGAATCGTTCAGGACCCTGTATACCACTTATGTCAGACCAATCCTGGAATATGCAGCTCCAGCCTGGAGTCCATACTTGGTTAAACACAAGACAAAGTTAGAGAAGATTCAGCGCTATGCCACCAGGCTCGCCCCGGAACTGAGAGGAATGAGCTACGAGGAAAGGCTAAAGGAGCTGAACCTCACATCCCTGGAAAACAGAAGAGCAAGGGGAGACATGATAACCACCTACAAAATTCTCAGGGAAATTGACAGGGTGGACAAAGACAAACTCTTCAGCACGGGTGGGACACGAACAAGAGGACACAGGTGAAAACTTAGTACCCAGATGAGCCACAGAGACGTTAGAAAGAATTTTTCAGTATCAGAGTAGTTAACAAATAGAACGCATTAAGTAGTGTTGTGGTGGAGGCTGACTCCATACACAGTTTCAAATGTAGATATGATAGAGCCCAATAGGCTCAGGAACCTGTACACCAGTTGATTGACGGTTGAGAGGCGGGACCAAAGAGCCAGAGCTCAACCCCCGCAAGCACAACTAGATAAGTACACACACACACACACACACACACGTTTTGGTAAACATGTATCATTGTGCCAAATCAACACAGAGACGCCACCACAGTAGTGAACCATCTTTTTTTTAGGACGGTCGTTCGTGCGTGACGGGACGATAAACGCCAATTAATTGATTATTTTTGGAATCAGGTTGTTAGGTGTGGGAAGGTAGTAAAGAGGGATGAAGGGATGGGGCCTTGGAGGAGTGACGGGGGGGGGGGGGAAGAGTCCTGGTGGGAATGAAGAGATCCTTAGAAGCAATAAGGTAGTGGGTACACACAGAATCACGTATCATTTGATACATCACACAACAGCCTGATATATCAAATGAATAAATCGAACCCGCATCACGGCCCTTGTGGAGTTATTCAAGGTGGTGGGTCCCTGGAGGGGTGAGGGGAACCCCTAGGTAACAGGGGCATAGAGTGAAAGAAACTCTGCTCATCGTTTCTCGCCGGCGCCCGGGATCGAAACCGGGACCACAGGATCACGTGTCCAGCGTGCTGTCTGGCTCAGTCACCGGCTCCTGTGTGTGTGTACTCACCTAATTGTGGTTGCGGGGGTTGAGCTCTGGCTCTTTGGTCCCGCCTCTCAACCGTCAATCAACAGGTGTACAGGTTCCTGAGCCTATTGGGCTCTATCATATCTACACTTGAAACTGTGTATGGAGTCAGCCTCCACCACATCACTTCCTAATGCATTCCATTTGTCAACAACTCTGGCACTAAAAAATTTCTTTCTAATATCTCTGTGGCTCATTTGGGCACTCAGTTTCCACCTGTGTCCCCTAGTGCGTGTGCCCTTTGTGTTAAATAGCCTGTCTTTATCTACCCTATCAATTCCCTTCAGAATCTTGAATGTGGTGATCATGTCCCCCCTAACTCTTCTGTCTTCCAGCGAAGCGAGGTTTAATTCCCGTAGTCTCTCCTCGTAGCTCATACCTCTCAGCTCGGGTACTAGTCTGGTGGCAAACCTTTGAACCTTTTCCAGTTTAGTATTATGCTTGACTAGATATGGACTCCATGCTGGAGCCGCATACTCCAGGATTGGTCTGACATATGTGGTTTATAATGTTCTGAAAGATTCCTTACACAAGTTTCTAAAGGCCGTTTTTATGTTAGCCAACCTGGCATATGCTGCTGATGTTATCCTCTTGATATGAGCTTCAGGGGACAGGTCTGGCGTGATATCAACCCCCAGGTCTTTCTCTTTCTCTGACTCTTGAAGTATTTCATCTCCCAAATGATACCTTGTATCTGGCCTCCTGTTCCCTACACCTATCTTCATTACATTACATTTGCTTGAGTTAAACTCTAACAACCATTTGTTCAACCATGTGTACTCACCTATTTGTACTCACCTAGTTGTGCTTGCGGGGGTTGAGCTCTGGCTCTTTGGTCCCACCTCTCAACCGTCAATCAACTGGTGTACAGGTTCCTGAGCCTATTGGGCTCTATCATATCTACACTTGAAACTGTGTATGGAGTCAGCCTCCACCACATCACTGCCTAATGCATTCCATCTGTTAACTACTCTGACACTGAAAAAGTTCCTTCTAACGTCTCTGTGGCTCATGTGGGTACTCAGTTGTGTGTGTGTGTGTGTGCGTGTGTGTGTGTGTGTGTGTGTGTGTGTGTGTGTGTGTGTGTGTGTGTGTGTGTGTGTGTGTGTGTGTGTGTGTGTGTGTGTTTGCAAGCGTGCGTGCGTGTGTACTCACCTATTTGCGCTTACACAATCGAGCTGCAGCTCTTGCAACACGCGTTTCCAGACAGCATTCGTCTAGTCAAACAATTCCCGTCCTTCATGTCAGTCATATCTGTTTTACGATCAAATCTGCTTCGGAAATTATGAATGGAGTTCGCTTCTACAACCTCCTCGTTAATCCATTCAATTTTCTACCATTCTTAAATTAAACTTTATAACATCTCTATGGTTCATTTCTCAAGCCTCTCTACCCACGCCCTATTCTTCTACCGTGGCGCAGTGGTAAAACACTCGCTTCCCTAGCGCTTTGGCCTGGGTTCGTATCCTGGCCGGGGAGGATTGACTGGGCACCAATTGTTTACTGTACGCCTCTGTTTACCCAGCAGTGAATGGGTACCTGGTTGTTAAAACGATTTGGGAGGTTGTATTCCAGGGAACATAGGATTAAGGACCTGCCCGGAACGCTACAAGAATGAAAGTACTCTTATATATATATATATATATATATATATATATATATATATATATATATTATATATATATATATATATATATATATATATATATATATATATATATATATATATATATATAAGATAAAAGAATGTACAAAAATGTACAAGAATGTAAGTACTCTTGTATATAAATAAGATAAAAATAACAGAATTTTTATTTACCCCATTGCGAACATTTCCCGTTTTTGCTACTCTTAATCTTAAAGTATTTTATATGTAACGATCATATCTCTCTCTCTATCTTTCCATTCCAATTCTCTCTGTCTTTCTTCCCTCGAAATTCTGGGACGAGTCGCGTTATACACTTTCGTACCCTGTCAACTTGAGGCCTTTGAGAGAGGGGGGGGGCTCCTCGATAGGGAGGTATACATGTTGTACAGTGATCTATAAACTTCCTAATTCAGGCTCCTGAATGATGTTCTAACTTGTGCTAGGGTAGTGTATGCTGCTGTCGTTATGCTGTTTGTATTAGCCTCCAGAGTTAGGCTTATTGTGCCACCTTTTCTTTTATTTTAAATTACAAAAGTTATTGGAATTATTCTTTCCCACAGGTGGTACAGCGCGATCTCCGCCAGGTGATGCATGCGTAACCCCTTCCCCCAGCCAGGTGGTTTAAGCGGGGCGTGACCCAGGTGGTGGAGGCGGGATGAACCAGCTGTGTCGTGTGTGTGGGGAGCCCGCAGCTGGCTTCCACTTCGGCGCCTTCACCTGTGAAGGATGCAAGGTGAGGAACCAACATTTCTTTTTCTTAATGGACGAGTCCTTACACCTTTATAAAGCCCGTGCATCATCGGGGATACACACACAACACCGCTCCTGTGCCAGGTAAGTTACGGGCTCACCATAACCCGTGCTACTTGGAACTTGTTCAGAGTAGCTGAATCTATAACATCATCGCGGATAGTCAACATGCAGGAAGCGAAGCCGTCGCGCAGCCAACCAGTCCGAGTTTGCTGGCCGACGGCGAACACTTTCCTGGTCTGCGTTCGATCCCCGATGGCACTCGAGCTTAGGCACCGTTCTTTCACGCCATCGTCAAATCCCTGCTCCTTAACATCATATCCATGACCTTCTCTTCACATGCAAGCTTTTGTCATTTCCCAGCTCATATAAAAGCATAGTAGCTCTTCTTGGTGAAAATTAGAAGGATCCTAGTACTCTCTAGCGTAAGAGTACACCTCTGTCAATACTGGTGCCCTGTCCCCAAGTATGTCTTTCCCAGTACCACTCTCCCCCCCAGAACGTCTCCCCAGAGAGAGAGAGAGAGAGAGAGAGAGAGAGAGAGAGAGAGAGAGAGAGAGAGAGAGAGAGAGAGAGAGAGAGAGAGAGAGAGAGAGAGAGAGAGCTCCGCCTGGGGTACGAGTTCCATCAGTTTTTTGAAGGAACTGGGTTCTAGGCTAATTAAAACAACACGAGACCCAAGAGCTGCCAGCTTCCTTGTCCAGTGCCTCAGTGTGGCGATACAGAGGGGTAATGCTCACTGCATTCAGGGTTCCTGCCCGGCATCTGAGGAGCTGGAGGAACTCGACAACTTATGATAATCATCTTTGTTCCATAAATGTAACTCCTTTTTTGTAACACAGTTTTAAATAAAACGAATATATATGTGTATATATATATATATACATATATATTACACAGGTAATATATATGTGTGTATATATATATATATATATATATATATATACATATATATTACACAGGTAATATATATGTGTGTGTATATATATATATATATATATATATATATATATATATATATATATATATATACACAAGAATAGGATTGGTAGAAGAAGAAAATATTAAAGTGTTCAGTGAGAATCCTCAAGGTCTTCTCTGAATATTCCTTATTTTCTTCTCCGAGGCAATGGGTCCCTACAATTGCACCAGAGTATATATATACATACACACGTGTGCGTCTACATTGGCTGATACCTATCTACCTCACAATACAGCTGAGGCGGGGCAGCCACCTTCAGGGAGACCCAGAAAACCAACAAGTACAGAGACCTAGAACGTTGTTACAGGTTCGTGCCAATAGGCTCTGAGACTCTGGGCGACTGGGGTAAATGTGCACTAAAGTTCTTAAAGGAGGTGGGCGAGGAACTCATTGGGAAAACTAGAGACTCAAGAGCGGCCAGTTTCCTGTTCCAGCGCCTCAGTGTCGCAGTTCAGAGGGGAAATGCGTGCTGTATCCTGGGTACGCACCCAACCTCCGAGGAGCTGGACGAGGTCTTCGAACAGTGATTGTTATATATGTGTGTGTGTTTTCTGTAAACTGTAACAATGTAATAATAATAATAATAATAATAATAATAGGGGTGGTAGAAGAAAATATTAAGAAGTGTTCAGTGAGAATCCACAAGGTCTCTGAATACTCTTTATTTTCTTCTTCGAGGCTATGGGTTCCTACAATTGCACCAGAGGTGGTACCCTCTCTCTCTCTCTCTCTCTCTCTCTCTCTCTCTCTCTATATATATATATATATATATATATATATATATATATATATATATATATATATATATATATATATATATATATATATATATATATTGAAGTAACTAATATTTTTAAGGCGCTAAATAAAACGTAATGATTTATCTACAACGTAAGATCTAAATAAATTACTGAATTAGTGGTACTCTTGATTGTTCATATAAGTTAAATCCAGTTATGAAATAATTCAATTTTCCACCACCGTTCAGGGCGGCTGTTCCTACACTCTTCAGGCACAAACTGCACATATATAAACATTTCACTTGAGTTTATGAAATTTATAAGCATAATGCCGCAATACTTTGTAAAGAGAAACCTAACCTATCCTAGCTTAACCTATCGTAACCTAGCCTAACCAATCCTAACCTATAGTAACTTAACCTTTCCTAGCCTAACTTAACCTAACATAACTAAGTCAGTAATAAATGTTCGTAATATAATGTATTACTTCAACTTGAGTAAACCAATTTGAAAATAAATATTTGAAAATAACAAAATTCACTTTGTTTATTAGGCAAATCGAGCTTTATACATTAGGAAAGTAGTGCATTTTGGCTATCAGGTACATTATATATATATATATATATATATATATATATATATATATATATATATATATATATATATATATATATATATATATATATATGCTATGACACTTCATCTTTACACGTGGAATATAACAAACTGTTGTCTGAGACTGTATATTAATTAGTCCCAGGGATATGCTACAGTCAGCCAAGCACACAGCTACAAACATTCATATTCCTCCTTAACATGGCAGGAAGAATCCAACATGGCTGGCTTCAGGTGTGTGTACCTCTCCCAGGCAATACTCTCCCCATTCTCTGTTACACCCTACTTGTAATTGCTACACAAGCTACTTAAGATTAAGTTGGAGGTAGACCTACCTTCCAGTAGATGGCTGGGGAGTCTACTAGGCTCGAGTAATGGGAGCACCATGAAAATAATCTCCGTCGAGGGTGGTTGGTTTGGGGCCGCCCTCGCCGCCTTCCCGCCAACCGTTCCAATATTATTTACATCCCGAGTATTCAACCATGCGCCCATATACTTGTTTATTGTATGTTATCTTGCATTCCAACATTTAATACCGATTTCTAGTTACCGTTTGAAGTCACTGAATGCAGCTAGAAATATTTATCTTGTATACTGGATACTGTTCTTCATAAATTTTTAGAAAGAACCGCTCACATGGAAATCTTTCACGCATGCGCACACTAGCTGTTGCCTCGGCGGCACTTTCAAACGTGATCAGTGCCATTTGTGCACATGTTTTACATCTTACGAACATCCATTGGTACTTTTGCGAATGGACTAAGCAAAGTCTATGCCAAGTGAGCAGAATGCCAAGATATCAGCCCTTACCTTACAACTCCAGTAACACTTTCCTCTATTCCCAAATACACCTCCCTGGCTTCGCTTTTAGCAGGTCAGTGTTCAATCCCCGACTGTCCAAGTGGTCGGATCTCATCCTTTTTTCTCCGTCCTATCCCAAATTCTTATCCCTCCTATCCTTTCCAAGTGGCATATATCCGTAATGCCTTAATGCTCTCTCCTAATAGTTACCTTTACTGGTACGTCTCCCCGGTAACACACTTCCCCAGTACCACTTTACCCAGTAAGTCTCCTCAAGTAGCTCCCTCTTTTCCCCGGTACGTCTTTCTGGTATGTTTACCCTAGTAATAATCTCCTCCAGTAAATACCCATAATATGCCTCTCCCAATAATACCTTCCTATCTCTCTCTCTCTCTCAGTACTTCTCCCAAACACATCTCAGCTCATTACGTATACTGGGTACGCCTCCCCAGTAATACTCTCCCTAATACCACTCTCCCCAGTACCATTCCCCCCAGTAAGTCTTACCCTAATCATGCCTGCCACTTTCCCCCCTGGCCTTACCCAGTACATCTCCCCTTTAGATCTCTCCAGTAGCCTTCTCCCGTAGTAAGTCTCCCCAGAACATCACCCCAGTAACACCTTCCTTCTCCCCCAGTACGTCACCCCAGAATGTATTGTAATGAAAGCAAGACAGAAGCTCAACTACCTTGTACAAAGCCCTCAAAGGTAACCTAGATCCTTGACAGTCTCCGTGGTGTAGTGGTAAGACACTCGCCTGGCGTTCCGCGAGCGCTATGTCATGGGTTCGTATCCTGGCCGGGGAGGATTTACTGGGCGTAATTCCTTAACTGTAGCCTCTGTTTAACGCAACAGTAAAATGTGTACTTGGATGAAAAAACGATTCTTCGCGGCGGGGATCGTATTCCAGGAACCATAGGATTAAGGACTTGCCCGAAACGCTACGCGTACTAGTGGCTGTACAAGAATGTAACAACTCTTGTATATATCTAAAAAAAAAAAAAAAAAAAAAAAAAAAAAGATAATGGAGCTGAGGTCCCCTGTCCAAAACAAACGAGGTTCGTCCTACTCCCTTACATTAAAAACAAAGGAAGCACCAGGGAGAGGAAGGCGGCTGTCTTTTCTGTAGCCTACTTCAGAGAACTGTCAGCTCAGGGTGTGAGGGAATCTGGCTGACCACATGTTGTCGACGCTCACACTGCTATGTCAGCTTACCTGATATCTGTTCTTGGGTTACTGCAATTTTTAGTAAGCTTCCACTCTCCGCATTTTTTCCCGTGTATCTTATAATTCAGTTAGTGACCAGACCAGTCTTCTAAAACCATCTCCAACCCGAGGTCAAGGCACGGAGCAATAATAGGTAATAGGATTTTGTATAATTTAACTTAAAATAATTATATATATATATATATATATATATATATATATATATATATATATATATATATATATATATATATATATATATATATGTCGTACCTAGTAGCCAGAACGCACTTCTCAGCCTACTATGCAAGGCCCGATTTGCCTAATAAGCCAAGTTTTCCTGAATTAATATATTTTCTCTAATTTTTTTCTTATGAAATAATAAAGCTACCCATTTCATTATGTATGAGGGATTTTTTTTTTATTGGAGTTAAAATTAACTTAGATATATGACCGAACCTAACCAACCCTACCTAACCTAACCTAACCTATCTTTATAGGTTAGGTTAGGTAGCCGAAAAAGTTAGGTTAGGTTAGGTTAGGTAAGCTAGGTAGTCGAAAAACAATTAATTCATGAAAACTTGGCTTATTAGGCAAATCGAGCCTTGCATAGTAGGCCGAGAAGTGCGTTCTGGCTACTAGGTACGACATATATATATATATATATATATATATATATATATATATATATATATATATATATATATATATATATTAAAAGAATAGGGGTACCACCTCTGGTGCAATTAAAGGGACCCACATCCTCGAAGAAGAAAATGAAGAATATTCAGAGATGTTGTGGATTCTCACTGAACACTTTAATCTTTTCTTCTCCTACCACCCATATTATTTGTGTATGTTTTGTTTTATTTTATTGCATTGCTACAGTTTACAGAGAACACACACACATATATATAACAATATAACACTCAGCGTTCGAAGACCTCGTCCAGCTCCTCGGAGGTTGGGTGCGTACCCAGGATACAGCACGCATTTCCTCTCTGAAGTGCGACACTGAGGCGCTGGAACAGGAAACTGGCCGTTCGTGGGTCTTTAGTTTTCCCAATGAGTTCCTCACCCATCTCCTTTAAGAACTTAAGTGCACATTTACCCCAGGCGCCCAGAGTCTCAGAGCCTATCAGCACGAACCTGTAACAACGTTCTAGGTCTCTGTACTTGTTGGTTTTCTGGGTCTCCCCGAAGGTGGCCGCCCCGCCTCCCTCCACTGTGCTGTAAAGTAGTATACACACAACTCTTCACCCTTGGTAATAATCATTAAATAAACTCCAAGCCTCATCTATTCTAGCTAACCTAGTCCCCCTGTAAATAGATACAAATTAATCTGTTGCTTTCCTCACTATAAATTAATCACATCAACATACTGCTTTAATACTTATTTCATAATGACAATCACATTAATAATATTAATGTGATTGTACCCTACTGCAGGTCAAATATACGTAAATATTTTGTCTTAGTAATAATAATAATATAAGCACTTCCACACCTTCTCGTCACAGCCTAACATGTTTCACTTTAAGGAGTCGACATAATGTGGCATCACATAAGAACATGTAAACATCATAAATCAATATGAAGTTAAATTTCCTCAAGGAAATATCCTTCTTGAGAATATCACTTTCATCTAGGAGGAACCACATCTTGGGGGGTTAGAAATAGCCTAAGCTACTCTATCCCTTTGAGATGTATTTTTTTTCTTGTGTCAATAAACTTACTTGAACTTGAACCACATCTCGATTCTTCCTCCTCACAATATTTCCACTTGACCCTCAATCTCTCATATTTATCTACTTGTTCACATATATCTACCTATTTATCCTATCCCCGAAAAGGTGTGTCCTCAAATATGAAGGGGACGCCCAGGAACAACTCTCACTTGGAGGCAGACTAGGCTACGTCGACTCATATCATGATAGTATTCCCAGTGCGTTACCCCAGTAAGACCTTCCTCTCTCGCCAGTACGTCACCCCAGTAACACCTGCCTCTCTCCCCAGTACGTCACCCCAGTAACACCTGCCTCTCTCTCCCACAGTCGTTCTTCGGGCGGACGTACAACAACGTGTCGTCGCTCGGGGACTGCAAGAACGGCGGCCGTTGCGTCATCAACAAGAAGAACAGAACTTCCTGTAAAGCCTGTCGCCTCCGGAAGTGTCTGGTGGTGGGCATGTCCAAGTCCGGCTCCAGGTGGGTCCTCGCCAGGGTCTTGTTGTGGTCATACAGCAACCCGTCCACTAAAAAATAACGTCGCTTTTGACTCGTATGCGCGCTATGGCCAAAAATGGACGTAATTTGAAATGAAATCGACTCACAAAAGTGTCGTACTGTCTCGTTTTCAGTTTGAGTTCTCCGGCTTACTCGGAAGGGTTAGGAGAGGAAACTTTCAATTAACGTTTTTCATAACATTTTGAAACTTTATGAGAATTTCCTGCCCACCTAACCTACTAGAGAACCCTTAACTTAATGTTGTTGAAAAAAAAAATCCCAAATTTATTTTAATTTTTTTTTTTCATTTTCAAATTTCGTCCACTTTCGGCCATGCGGATAAACGGCCAAAAGCGACATTATTTTTAAGAGGACAGGGTTTGCTAGACGAACATCAATATGATTGACTGATAAAGATTAAACTACCCAAGAGGTTGCACGGGCATGAATAGCCCATAAATAAATTAGATAGTTAAAAGTTGATTATATTTGACAGACTGTTCACATTTCCTGGTATTGTTTTGACAGTTGATACCTGGTAATTAATCAAAATGCTGCATAATCCAATCACATACGCTACCATATCTTACTTCAATAGATATAATTTATGGGTTTCTATATAATAAAAATGAATCACTTAAGGACTTGACAGATTTTGTTTTACTTTCAAATAATTAACAAATAGATTCTTTTGATATATGGACATATGTTACACCATCTTGCATCTCTTCTTGAATCCAGCCACTTGGACTGGTCGGTACAGCGTCGGCCTGGCTTCTTGCAGGGCGGTGTTCGATCCCTGATGGTGCATGTGGCTGTACACCATTCCTTCCCTCCGTCCTATCCCAGATCCTAGTCGTCATATCCCAAGTGCTATACATTCACAAGGCTTAGTGTGTATCCTGGTTTACCTTACCTTACATCTCTGCTTCAGATATGGTCGTCGTTCTAACTGGTTCAAGATTCACTGTCTTCTGGATGATTCGAGATCCTCCCCGCCCGGGACGCCCACTGACCTGGGGGGTGAGGAAGGATGCTGGGGGCGAGCTGCCAGCGAGGACAACGATACTATAGACGTGTGTAGCATAGATGTCCCTGATCACTCTCCACGTCGCACGTCTCCAGCGCTCAGCAGCCCAGACTCCCACACCTCAGATAACTCGGTGGAGGCGGCTCTCAGAGGCCCGCCCGCACTAGAGTACTTCTCTCTCTACCCGAAACTACTTCCATCTTCGGGTTTATATCCAGGGCCACATCTTAACCCTCTGCTGCTAAGCCGTTTTCCCTTGTCTGTCTCGGCTTACTCCAGCCACTCCTTCGACCCATATCTCCAGCATGCCTTCGAGAGCACACGGCCCAAGCTCTCAGGATACAACCTTGGGTACACGACACACAGCTTGGACCCCAGACGGTCTCACACGCCGGCACAGTACTTCCCTATCCCTCCCAAGCGCCCAGCTGAAGACTCCTTCGTGCTTCCACCAATCAAAAGGGTACGACAAGTGATGGAAGATGTAGCTGAGCTTTCAAACAACTCTTTGCTCTCTTCATCAACTAAACTATCAGTAAAGTTCGCTTCGCTCGAGGAAATGAAAGGTTATCAAAGTCCCGCCGAGAACAGGCCGTTTCGAGACGAGAAGACACTGATGGGTGACCGCGAAGGCAGTAAAGACGACGATACGCCCATGGATCTGACGGTGAAGCCTAGCGCATCACTCTCATATAATCGCTGGCTGGAGACAAGATCAAACGCTATGAGCTCCGACATTCTCGACCTATCACTTAAAAACAGAACTACCCTGCGTGATCCAACGCCCAAAGCTCATGAAAGTATCGGTGAAAAGCTCGCAGATAACCTAACTGAAGGTGAGAGTAAAGAAGGAGTCACACTCTCATCCACAGTAGTGGGAGCATCGGTAAAACTTTCCTGCCTCATAACCAGCAACAGAGTTGGAAACTCTCCCGGGAACACCAGTAGCCTAGGTACCTCGCCCGCTCCCTTGAGTCTGATGTAATACACACCAGCTATACTTTATATATATCATTCCCCCTTGCAAGCTACAAACTGTTATATATATATTTTGAGTATTATTTATTATTTTTGTTGACAATCATTTTATGTAAATGTTTGGAGTAATTTTATGTTTTCTACAGCTGTTTTGTATATTTTTATTTATTGTCAATATATATATATATATATATATATATATATATATATATATATATATATATATATTATATATATATATACATATATATATATACATATATATATATATATATATATACATATATATATATATATATATATATATATATATATATATTATATATATATACATATATATATATACATATATATATATATATATACATATATATATATATATATATATATATATATATATTATATATATATAAGAATAAAGTGCAATAGCGCACTGATCAATGGAATAATAACCCACAATTTAGAAAACACATGAAACAGAATCAATATTTCTGTCTTAAACTGGGACCAAAATATTCAGTCTAGAACCAAAATATCCTGTCATTATTTCTGTTTTAAAAATTGTGAATTATTATTCCCATGTATGTGTGTGTGTGTGTGTGTGTGTGTGTGTGTGTGTGTGTGTGTGTGTGTGTGTATGTGTCTGTGTCTGTGTGTCTGTGTGTGTGTGTCTGTGTGTGTGTGTGTGTGTGTGGTTGGTTACTATATATATATATATATATTTATAAGTTATGAATGCTCTTGATGGTTGTTTAAGAAGGTAACTGCTCCTCTGTCACTATATACGTTTTCACAGTTATCTGAAATAGTTTACTTTCCTTTTTATTTATGTTGATATCACAATAAAATTGAAAATATAAATCGATGTCTATATAAATAAAAATATAAATTAATAAGCATTTCAGCTTTATTTGCGTTTATCTTCATGTTGAGAGAATATTGCTATATGGCACTATTGTATGTAGCCATATAGTCAATGATCTATGGCAACACCTTGTGTGTGGCCATATAGTCATGCTCTATGACACCTTATGCGTGTCCATGCTCTATGGCAACACCTTGTGTGTGGCCATATAGTCATGCTCTATGACAACACCTTATGCGTGTCCATGCTCTATGGCAACACCTTGTGTGTGGCCATATAGTCATGCTCTATGACACCTTATGTGACCATGCTCTATGGCAATACCTTGTGTGTGGCCATATAGTCATGCTCTATGACACCTTATGTGACCATGCTCTATGGCAACACCTTGTGTGTGGCCATATAGTTATGCTCTATGACACCTTATGTGACCATGCTCTATGGCAATACCTTGTGTGTGGCCATGTAGTCATGCTCTATGACAACACCTTATGCGTGTCCATGCTCTATGGCAACACCAAGCTTATGAGAAGCAATATGACAATGCTCTATGTCTATAACAACACCTTGTTTGTGGCCATATTGCCATGCTCTACAGAAACAGTTAAAACATGTTGGGAGATTAGTCCGTCTGTTATGCTGTCTACTGTCTATCCTGTCGGGAGAATGTCAGCGGTTATGCTGTCTGCTGTCTATCCTGTCGGGAGAATGTCAGCGGTTATGCTGTCTACTGTCTATCCTGTCGGGAGAATGTCAACGGTTATGCTGTCTATCCTGTCGGGAGAATGTCAACGGTTATGCTGTCTGCTGTCTATCCTGTCGGGAGAATGTCAGCGGTTATGCTGTCTACTGTCTATCCTGTCGGGAGAATGTCAACGGTTATGCTGTCTATCCTGTCGGGAGAATGTCAACGGTTATGCTGTCTGCTGTCTATCCTGTCGGGAGAATGTCAGCGGTTATGCTGTCTGCTGTCTATCCTGTCGGGAGAATGTCAACGGTTATGCTGTCTGCTGTCTATCCTGTCGGGAGAATGTCAGCGGTTATGCTGTCTATCCTGTCGGGAGAATGTCAGCGGTTATGCTGTCTGCTGTCTATCCTGTCGGGAGAATGTCAACGGTTATGCTGTCTGCTGTCTATCCTGTCGGGAGAATGTCAGCGGTTATGCTGTCTATCCTGTCGGGAGAATGTCAGCGGTTATGCTGTCTGCTGTCTATCCTGTCGGGAGAATGTGTCGTTCAGAGTGATAAAGGTTTGATGAATCTGAAATATGAATATTAAAAAAAAAATTCATTTAACATATAAATTCGGAAGTAGTAACATAAAATGTTATTTTAACTTACCACGTTAAACATAGTTCAATGTTTGTTGTTGTTTTAGATTCAGCTACTCCGAACAAAAGTTCCAAGTAGCACGGGCTATGGTGAGCCCGTGAGTTCAATGTCTTAAACCTTGTTGACTTACGAGCAGAATTAATCAGTAAATCGGCTCTCAAATTCTGGTTTTGCTCTATTATACAATAATCCTCTATGTTTGACAGCTCTTAAGTGTTCCACATATTTGTATCATTTGAGAACGCACAAGACAAGCCCAACAGTAAACCGCGTTGCACACTGGGAACTGCACGTTCAGTTAAAGGTAAATGGAGATACACGCGCACGACCCCACGTCACAGCCTTTGAAAGTCAACTAAATTTCTGTTGTGTTGACATGGTCAGTAGCCTCACGCAGTGATGCCATCTCTTTCAAAAACAAATCTAACAATTTCGTAAACCCTTATGCCAATATTCTTTTATTATATTATTCCAAAATGTTGATGTCATCATTCACGTACTATGAAAATGAGTCTAATAGTTTACCAAACTGTGAAACACAAAAGAAAGTTCAGATAATTTGCGGATATTAATTTATGGTTGAATTTAATGAAGTGGTAGTACTGCTGTGCTGCCGGGCCCCCTCCCCCCCACTGTTGTCCAAATTTCTAGTCCAAATAATCATACTCGGTAATAATAATACATAATACTGAGGGAACATACCAGTATCAAGAATGCTTTCCACAATAGGTTAGACTGATATGAACATTATTTACATGGTTTTGGAGAAAATGGGGGGCGGAGGGGGTGGGGGTAAGGCAAGTTAAATTATTTGTTGTCATCTTACGTCTGGCAGTGACATATTATTCTGGAGGGCAGACGACTTACTGTCAATGAAGGTTGTTGGGTAGTTAACGGACACCTACACACCGCTCTATACTATACAATTGAATGAAATAATATGTTAACTAACATTTGGGAGGAATATTGTGGTCTGTTTTCCTTTTTGCTGTCTATGCTGTCGGGAAAATGAGTCGTGTGTTGTTGTCTGCTGCCAACCCTTGCGGGTCATCACTCTGCTTCTGTTGGTGTTAGCATTCCTGTTGTTGATCTCCGTTGGTCGCTTCCAGTCTTCCCTAATGAAGGATACCGAGTACTTAAGACCTTAGGAAGAACTCTGTGATACAGTCACTCTCATCTTCAAGCATCTGGCAACTTGCTTTAAATTCTCTGAGAAAAAAAAGAATGATTCACCAAGCCTCATTTTTTATAATTAAGGCAAATGATAAATAAAAATCAATACGGTTGATTTTGTATGATTGATTCCCGGAGACTTTCATCATCCAGTGTGTCACCCATTTTCTTTAATAGTGTCAACAAACTGTACGACACACTGATAGATGTTGAGCTATCAAATGCGGAAAATGCACATATGAAATAAGAAGTCATTGCTGAAGCGCCGTCGACCTTCTTAGGTCATCGTCCAGCTCGTCTTCCTAAGGTTCCCCAACGTCAAGAAACTGACGTACTAAAGTGCCCTTGTTCTAATCTACCAGAGGACCCAAAACAGAAAACGGGACACTACGTCACTTTCGCCAGCCGCTTCCGTTTTCTAGTACGACTATTTTTAGCCTTATGTGACGCATACGAGCGAAAAGCGACGTTATTTGTAGGGAGACAGGTTGGCTAGGAGGACAGGTTGGCTAGGAGGACAGGTTGGCTAGGGGGACAGGTTGGCTAGGAGGACAGGTTGGCTAGGACAGGCTGGCTAGGGGGACAGGTTGGCTAGGAGGACAGGCTGGCTAGGGGGACAGGTTGCACCGTCAACAGCTTGACTGATGATGACGTGAGATTATTGAAGGCGCTACAGTAATTATTTCTTATTCCATATGTTGTTATTCTGCAATATGATAACATGTGTATCATTAACAGAACGTTATCAATATCACATCATATCAGAGGAGTTAGAGACGTCCCAGGAGGTAGTGGTCGGTTAAGGCTTTCTCCAAGGTGGAGAAAGATGTCTTAGCTCGGTTGATAACGGACCCGGGGCTTTGCATCATGCCAATGGGGCTGTGGAGGATGATATAGGACTGTGAAGTACATCAACAGGATGATGGATGACATCTATTTGAACATGAACATAATCTACAGAAAGATGGACAATAATCTACTGGAAGATGGACACAATCTACTTGAAGATGGGCATAATCTACTTGAAGATGGACATAATCTACTGGAAGATGGACATAATCTACTTGAAGATGGACATAATCTACTGGAAGATGGACATAATCTACTGGAAGGTGGACAATAATCTGCTGGAAGATGGACATAATCTACTGGAAGATGGACATAATCTACTGGAAGGTGGACATAATCTACTGGAAGATGGACATAATCTACTGGAAGATGGACATAATCTACTGGAAGATGGACATAATCTACTGGAAGGTGGACAATAATCTACTGGAAGATGGACATAATCTACTGGAAGATGGACATAATCTACTGGAAGGTGGACATAATCTACTGGAAGATGGACATAATCTACTGGAAGATGGACATAATCTACTGGAAGGTGGACATAATCTACTGGAAGATGGACATAATCTACTGGAAGGTGGACATAATCTACTGGAAGGTGGACATAATCTACTGGAAGATGGACATAATCTACTGGAAGGTGGACATAATCTACTGGAAGGTGGACATAATCTACTGGAAGATGGACATAATCTACTGGAAGGTGGATGTAGTGACAGAGGGGTGGGTGGTGGTGGGGGGTGATGGTGGGGGGGTCCAGGAACAGCCAGCCACGGGGCATCCACCAACAGGGTTCTGGTGTTGTTCTACAGCATCCACAATCATCCGGGTGGTATCCTCAAGGTAGGGTAGATACTGGGCGCAGTCACCCTCCGAGAACAGCGCTGTGTGGGGGGACAAAAACATTCATCTTTAAGTACAGATACACTGATGATTGATAAAGATTAAGCCACTCAAAAGGTGGCACGGGCATGAATAGCCCGTAAGTGGTGGCCCTTTTGAGCCATTACCAGTATCTATAGATGATACTGGAGATCTGAGGAGGTGCGACTGCACCCTGCGTGACGGGAGATGTCTCCGTACAGATACAAACGTCTCACTTCTTATATAAATAATATTGTCCTAAAATTACTCATCCCAAATTCCTGGGCATACGAGATATTAAAAGCGATGCACTCGGTCCTAAATAGCTTTAGGCACGATAGGCTGACAAGTGGTTTTAACTAACGGTTCTTGTTAGGCTAAAATACTTCAAATTTGAACAAATTTAAGTATTAAAATACAAAAGTATATTATACATATCATTTTATACTAGTTTTCAAGTGTTATAACAATGCAACAACTTTTAGACCCCGTTAAAACAAGGTTGTAGCAACAAAGTGTGTGTGTGCTGGGACATATCTTCTCACCTTTAACGAAGGTCACAGTCTGACCAGCGACGTAGCGTCTATAAGCTTCAAATTCTTCTGGCGTGGCGTCCTGATTGTAGCCACAGAACTCCAGCACCTCGAGGGCCTCCTGGTACAGGGGGTCGAGGAAGTCCCCGTGGCCAAATTTGGTGGCGTTGATGGACCAGCGCTGAGACGACGAGTCCATAGCCTCGTAGAACCGATCATTGCTGATTTCATCTGGGGCGCACGGGTACCCGCTCACCCCTGGGTACAGACAGTCAGGTCAGCCACCAGCAATATGAGATAAGAATAGATGAAGCTGCAGAAAGCCTATTGGAACATATACTAAGCAGGTCTTATTATTATCGACCCAAATACATTCAAATATATGTCTAGCCTATTCTTGAAATACTTCAGTAAATCCCTGTGGCCCATACTAGGCAGCAGGTATTCACATCCCACTCAAGCTCACTCATATACATGCGAAAATAATTACAAAAACACGAGATTCAGTTATCCTACAACATAACCCAACATTGCAGCAACATTATCCTACAACATAAACCAACATTGTGGCAACATTATCCTACAACATAAGCCAACATTATCCTACAACATAAGCCAACATTATCCTACAACATAAACCAACATTGTGGCAACATTACCCTACAACATAACTCAATACTACACACAGAAATCGCACTAACGTGATGCATCAAATGAACAAATCCACAAGGGCCGTGACGATGATTCGAACCTGCGTCCGGGAGCATCCCAGACACTGCCTTAATCGACTGAGCTACCTGAGCGTAGCTCAGTCGATTAAGGCAGTGTCTGGAATGCTCCCGGACGCAGGTTCGAATCCTCGTCACGGCCCTTGTGGATTTGTTCATAACCCAATACTGTAGCAACAGTGTTCTCCAATATCAAACATAACATTGTGGTTGTGTGAACGTTGCGTGGTTGTTGTTGTTGTTGTTAAAGATTCGCTACTTGGAACAGTTCCAAGTAGCACGGGCTATGGTGAGCCCGTAGGTACTCGTTGTGTGGTGGTCACCTGGGACGTTATCGAGGCCGGCCGCTAGGTGGAGCGTCGGGATGACGTAGTTAAGGGCGACGCCCGGGGTGATGCAGAACTCCAGCAGGCCGTCGACGGGACTCATAAACACCTGACCCTTGAACTTGCCACAGGTGGTTTTCAGGTACTCCACCTGCACATGGGCACCGGCTGAGTGGCCACCAACTGTGTTCGTAAGAAAGATGGTAATGTGGTGAGTTTATAGCCTAGCTGGAACCCACATATCCCAGTGAGCAGTGTATGTTAGGGTATTATGCAACAAATGTTAGATCAACATTTAACTCTTGTATAAATGTTTTATCAACGTTGAATCAATGCTTAATCAACGATGTATCAATGTTTAATCAACGTTGGATCGACGTTTAATCAACGTTGGTTCAACATTACATCAACATCATGGCCTAGTGAGTAGGGAAAGGAGGGGATTCCTGTTAATATCCCTTAAATGTACGAGATTCTACACATGAATCTCACAAAGAATATTTGAATAAGTATCCCCTTTATCAATATAAACAGTAGGCGCAAGTTTTCTATAAACCTTAAAATATCATCCTTCATATTGTCTCGTTCCTTTCTCAACTCATAAGCTCACAAATCCCGGGTTCGATTCCCGGGGTAGGCAGAAATGGTTGGAAACGTTTCCTTTCACCTAATGCCTCTGTTCCAACCCATCCTCGCACACAGTACATGGCATTTTGACGTCAAACTCGCAAACGGACAAATAAAGGGGTTATAAAGGGGTTGGCTTACAAACACTCTTTTTTTTATGTGTGGTTGATAGGATAGAACAGGATTGATTTGGGTATGTTAGGTCTGGGTGTTTCAGTACTCCGTTTTCTGTCCGTTGTGGCAACTAGAGAGGACGGGCTGTGTGTTCACCTAATGCCTCAATTCACCCAGCAGTCAACAGGTACTCGAGAGTTAGGCAACTGTTGATTTAGGTTTGGGACCTCGATACAAGCCACTATATATATATATATGTCGTACCTAGTAGCCAGAACGCACTTTTCAGCCTACTATGCAAGGCCCGATTTGCCTAATAAGCCAAGTTTTCACGAATTAATTGTTTTTCGACTACCTAACCTACCTAACCTAACCTAATGTAACTTTTTTGGCTACCTAACCTAACCTATAAAGATAGGTTAGGTTAGGTTAGGTAGGGTTGGTTAGGTTCGGTCATATATCTACGTTAATTTTAACTCCAATAAAAAAAATTGACCTCATACATAAAGAAATGGGTAGCTTTATCATTTCATAAGAAAAAAATTTGAGAAAATATATTAATTCAGAAAAACTTGGCTTATTAGGCAAATCGGGCCTTGCATAGTAGGCTGAGAAGTGAGTTCTGGCTACTAGGTACGACATATATATATTATAAATCGCCCCATCCTCAACCCCGACCCCACGCCCCAACCACGAGCCTTACCAACAAGATTGTCAAAGTCGAGGTGAACAGTGTCGTTGAGGCCCTTGTTGTGGAGCTTCTTCTCGAGGTGGTCCTCGGCCCAGAGCATGACGGAGGTGAAGAGCGGCAGCCTGTCCTCCGGGTTGATGGGCGCTGCTATCTTCCACAGCACCACCACCGCCATGCCGTGTGAGGCCATGTGCGCCATCGTCTGCAGACAACACCCAAGATTTCTTAACTCATACACATTATACAACTGTCAGACCCTTGTTGGGCCCCGGTTCTGGGCCTCAAGAACTTCCCAGAGAACTCAGTAGAGTTCTGGGTTGGTCTTATATACCATCGTGGCTAGTCGGTTAAGGCTGACATCTGGGAGCCACCAGGTCGCGAGTTCTAGTCACTCCATTGCCTCAAAATGATTTGTTGGACACTGGCCAGTATGCTAAGCAATAGTCCACCCTCAGATCATTAAAAGGACTGGGAATCAGGCATACCTACACGTGAGTCCCGCGCCTCACCTGGTCGTAAGCGATCCCGGGGATGGCGCCGCCGAAGCCGTCCAGGAAATAGAAGACACTGTAGGTGCCGGCGTCAGTGGGCACCCACACGTCCAGGTTCTCGTCCAGACCCACTGTGAGCAGGGAGCCCACCTCCACCCTGGTGGTGCTGTAGGGTCCTCGCTCGTAGGGCGTGAAGCTCTCCTGGCCCCAGCACCCGCACACCCACACCACCACCATCCACCAGGCCTTCACTCTCTGCCCAGTGATGGAAAGTAGAATTAAGCGCCGTTCTCCAGCACAGTACTTGTGGGGGGGGGACACATTAAATCAGGTAATTTATCAGGAGAAAGCACTAAGTCAATACGACTATATAGAACATTCCAACAACTTGGTCCGTTGGGGATCGAACGCCGGCCAGCAAGAAGCGAGGTTGTCCCTCTACCGAGCAGTCCAAGTGGTTGGAAACATTTATGTCATTCTCTAGTCTTTGGCCTCTCATGATTAAACCAGTCGGCACACAACCTATTTGTCCAGGGTTCGATTCCCGGGCAGGACGAAACACATTTCCTTATAAATGATGCCTTTGTTCACCTAGCCTTAATACCCTCCAGAGGTTGATAGGTCTTGAGGCCAACACCAAACTTGCTGATTAAATCGAAAATATATTCTATAATGTTGTATCAAAATCTTTGACAAAACTGCATCGATCCGAGATAAATTGAAATTTACACCAGGTATTCCCCTCTCTGGTCACACTTCCACGTAAGAAGAGACACATAACCTACAGGTTCTTCAACACAATCAGACTCAAGAACTATACTCTCCGACCCACGCTATAAGTGTTTCTGGAACCTAACATTTGTTTGCGGTTTTGACCAAATATAAACATGCCAGGGAAACTGCTCACGCACCTTGTATCACTGCTTGAAGAAATGTGAACAAATTTAAATACTTATAAAAGTGCGTCACTACTGTCAATGAAAAACGTTAATGGAACGAACCCTTTTCTAAGCAGGCCGAGTAAGCCGGACGACTCAAACAGAAAACGGAACAGTACGTCACTTTTGTGAGTCGATTTCATTTCAAATTACGTCCAAATTTGGCCATAGTGCCGCGCATACCAGCGAAAAGTGACGTTATTTTTAAGAGGACGGGTTGTGTAGGGAGGGTCATGCGCGTCTGTAACTTCTGCACGCAGCCTACTGCACTACTTAAACGGTACTCTCATGGATGGGTTCGTATCCTGGCCGGGGAGGATTAATGGGCGCAATTCCTTAACTGTAGCCTCTGTTTAACGCAACAGTAAAATGTGTACTTGGATGAAAAAACGATTCTTCGCGGCAGGGGATCGTATTCCAGGGACCATAGGATTAAGGACTTGCCCGAAACGCTACGCGTACTAGTGGCTGTACAAGAATGTAACAACTCTTGTATATATCTCAAAAAAAAAAAAAAAAAAATCTTAAATTCACCTAACAAATTCACAAAGGCCTGTAGCATTAAATATTATGATAGATATCGTGAGGAGACATTCACATATGAGACTAATAGAACAAGAACCCGGCAATGTGATGTTATAGTGGCCAGAATACGCCTGGGATATAGACGTATCTGGCAGCTTTCTCAAAACCCAAATGTCGAGTACACTATGTGTCAACTGTGTCACAATACACAATGTGTCAACTGTGTGTCACAATACACAATGTGTCAACTTTGTGAAAGAGAAAACATGCACTCTCTTGAACATTATATTGTAGAATGTCCCATACTGACTGACTTTGGCCCTCCTGGGCTAAGGTATGCTGAACTCTGTAGTTACTATATGAGTACTGGAACACTTGATATATTGGACTTGTACCCAAGACTGACTATGTTATGCATCAGTTATACAATGTTTGTGATGTCACTAAAGCTTATGGTTGTAAAAGCATCTTAATCACACTCTGTGGTTAAGTGCTTCATAATTAACACACTAGTTTCTATAGCAGCTATGTTACCTTGTGACAGTAGGAGAGACGTAAATATATATGTGAATGTCTATGTATGTATGTATGTATGTATGTATGTATGTATGTATGTATGTATGTATGTATGTATGAATGAATGCTCATTGCCCCACTACACTATGATGTCTACTCAGGCCTCTAACCTTGCCATGGAGAACAAAGGAAACTGTATATATTTCTGGATACCATTGCAAATGTGTGGCCACGTCTGTGGTAAACAAAACCTGCATGGATGTGTGGGTACATCATAGGTTAATGGAACGTATATACAGCTAATTCTCTGCAAATGTAAATTTCTTAGCTAACGAAATATTTGGTCCAGTTCCTGAATCAACTTAACCTTATTGCATAACGCCCATGAGAAGGGGATGTGGTCCATATTGAAGTAATTGAACAAATTAGGGAGTCCGGGATTCTTTACCGAGAACATCTTTGCTGAGGTGAAGGAGAGGACGGAAGTGTAGCACCTCGGCTGTGATCAGTTGGGACACTGCTGTCCCGCCGGCGGGCGGGGTCCTTATATAGCTCCAGCTGGCACGCCCTCCTGCCCTACGCCGCAGTCACACTTCCCTAATTGTGCTGACACAATTGTGCTGGTGGTTAGGTTTAGCTCTTTGGATCCGCCTCTAACCTTTTAATCAGCTGATGTCTAGATTTCAATGTTTTTTGAGCTTTTTATATTCACTTCTTAGTGTATTTGTAATTTATCTGTGGCTCATTTATGTATAGTTTCCATCTATGTCCCCCTTGTTGGAGTATATCCTATACTAGTCTGTCTAATCAATTCCTATGGAAATTTTGAACGAGGTAATCATGTCTCCCGTAACCCTTTTGCCTGACGTGATGTTCACCTCTATTAGTCTATCCCATAGCGGTTATATCTCTCAGTTTTGGAACAAGTTTGGTGGCATACCTCAGCACTTTCTCCAACTTTATTTTGCATTAAACAAGATCAGGACTTCACGCAGGCGCCGCATATTACAGAACTGGTCTGACGTATGTGATATAGCCAACTGGTCTCCTGTCTTGATTATTGAACACAATCGAATCTATTAGCTGACAAAAGGGCATAAACAAACCCAAATGGGGACTTTCTTTCTCCTAATAATGCTTCTGTTGTTCACCCAGCAGTAGGCAGGTACCTGGAACTTCAACAATACAATACAATAATATACAGGATAACATACCCATCAGGGAGAGCCTTGAAGTGGGGACGGCTGCAAAGAAGTCGGTGAGAGGAAACGCTGAAGGAGTAGAGAAAGTGCCAGGGCTTGACCCAGCTGCGTGTCTTGAGTCGATGCTCAGACAACCCCACAACCGGCTAGGCTTTGAGTCGGGTCAGGAAAGGAGCAGTGGCGGTACTCCTTCATTCTAGGTGGTGACAGTCTGTCTTCTGGTGGTGTCTTCTTTCTTCCATCTTCTTCATGCTTCGTGTAATCACTTGATATTTTTTCTTGTACTCTGCGTAGTCCTGTGGAAAAGATTGGCTGCCAGTGTGGATTCATCGCATTCCGAGAAGATTATGTTGTTTCTAACTATGTCCGTAGCTCCTGGATTACTCTGCAAGTATTCTTCATACCTCGTGTTATATATACGGCTGGAGAGCCGCCTGAATTCAGGAGATCCAAATGTAGTGTTGTCAAGTTGTTGATATAACTCAGTTACTGCTGAAGAATCAATCGTCGTGGTGTCCTCCGAGTCTGAGGGTGGTGAATGTGCTTCCATGTCAACAGAGGCAGTAGAGCCGTCATCAGAAGACAGGTGGAGGTCAGCAGGAGCAACTGATGTTGGTACCGATGCAGGTGATGTAGTCGCAGGTATAACTGGAGTAATACGTGGTTGGTTTGGAGTGGCAGTTTGTATAGGTAATGTAGGAGCTGCAGCTGTAGCAGGTTGCAGAGGGTGGGCGTCAGCAGACAGGAGATCTGCCAGTGCAGAGAGATGGTGATGCCAGAGGCTGGAGTAATATCGGTGGCAGTGGCTGGAGCTGTAGTTCACTTCCTTCCCTCCCTGTTCACTAAGTTCACTAAATGAACTTAGTTGTGAACTTCCCTCCCTGCTTCTTCGGGAGCAGGGAGGGAAGTTGATGTTGACCAGACCACACACTAGAAGGTGAAGAGACGACGACGTTTCGGTCCGTCCTGGACCATTCTCAAGTCGCTTGTGTGACTTGGAAGGAAGTTCATTATATAACTCCAGCTATATATATATATATATATATATATATATATATATATATATATATATATATATATATATATATATATATATATATATATATATCCAACCACACACAATTCAGTGGTGTGGATATATAGGCAGGAATGAGGTGAGGTGAGAAACAATATATTTAATGAGATAAGAGGATATTAATAAGGTATTATTGAGATAAATTCGTATCATTGATTTTACTAAAATAGTTTTTCTAGCTGATCAATCAAAAATGTATCTAAATTATACAAATCACAATTAATGTTCAAATTACATGATTTTGTAATCTGTATTAAAGCAGATTTAATAATGTTTCTACTGAAAATACTTCCGTTTTTTTCAAGAACCCTCTCTCTCATTTGTCAGAAAGTTCTCACCAAATTGGTTAGAACCCATTCAACCCCTCTTCTTTTCCCGTCTCTCCATATCCTCCTCCTTTCCCTTTCTTCCCCCTCCCATCCCTACCCCCCCTTCTATCCTCCCTGCTTCTTTCTCCCTGTCTCCCTCTCACCCCCATCTTCCTATCCTCCCGATTGATTGATTGATGAAGATTAAGCCACCCAAAAGGTGGCACGGGCATGAATAGCCCGTGAGTGGTTAGGTTTTCTTGAGTTGATTTCGGGGCTTTGTTTTTAGTGTCCCCGCGGCCCGGTCCTTGACCAGGCCTCCACCCTCAGGAAGCAGCCCGTGACAGCTGACAAACACCCAGGTACCTAGTTACTGCTAGGTAACAGGGGCATAGGGTGAAAGAAACTCTGCCCATTGTTTCTCACTGGCGCCCGGGATCGAACCCGGGACCACAGGTTCACAAGACCAGTGTGCTGTCCGCTCGGCCGACCAGCTGGTGGCCCTTTTGAGCCATTACCAGTATCACGAGATGATACTGGAGATCTGTGGAGGTGCGACTGCACCCTGCGTGACGGGAGATGTCTCCCGTCCCCTACCCTCCCCCCCCCCTCTCCTTCTATATATATAGAAGGGTAAACAGGTGTGCCAGGGTCTCTTCCCCCTTCTTTCCTTCTCTTCACCCCCATGTCTCCCTAGACCCCCTTGTGACCACCCTCTTGCTCCCTCCCCCCCCCCCTCCGACTTTCCCCAGAAAATGTGTTATTAAGAAACACGTATACAATTACATGGGTCTCCCAGATTTTTTTTATTAACACAATATGATCACTAAAACTCTAGGGGAATCACACCATATATTCAACACACGAGTCAATGAAAATCGCCTGGGGGGGGGGGGGGGGTGTCCATAAAGGATAATATTTCTTTCAACATTTGGCCTTAGGCCTAACCCGACAGGCCTATGTGTATCCCATACCCCAGACCAGGCATCTTGCCTCCAACTCTAAACAGACAGCCAAACACGCAGACATTCTCTCTTATAGTATAGATATATAATACAGTGTGTGTATATCACGAAAATAAACACGTGATTAAAAATGTGACAGTGTCAGACCACAGAGGAAAATTGAAACAGGAATTTCCTTAAGTACTTTCGTATATTAATACATCTTGAGAAGTCCGTGGTCTGACACTGTCATATAATACAGTGTAGATATATACAAATTTGAATGTGATCTATAGTGTAGACATATAAGAGAAAACGAATTATACAAATTTGAATGTGAACATTGAGAGATGTTGTAAGGCCACACACACACAGACCCGTGTAAGTCTAAAGACGGAATGTTTTTCAGGAAACACAACTAAACAATGAGTATAATTAAACGAAAAAAAATGTTCTGTTCTTGTTAGAAGTGAGAGAAAGGAAAGCTGCCTTTCCTGGATGTCTGGTAAAAGAAGAGCGGCGTCCACACTGTTGTCTACACCACTGGAACTGATACAGGAATGTGTTTGATTGGTAATAGTGAGCCTGACAAGCACAAGAAGAGTGTTGTTGATGCCTATGTCGGCCGTGCTCTCTCACACAGCTCCAGTTGGTTCGTAAGTACTTACCTGGTTGATTACCTGCTTGATGGGGTTCTGGGAGTTCTTCTACTCCCCAAGCCCGGCTCGAGGCCAGGCTTGACTTGTGAGAGTTTGGTCCACCAGGCTGTTGCTTGGAGCGGCCCGCAGGCCCACATATACCTGGTTGATGGGGTTCTGGGAGTTCTTCTACTCCCCAAGCCCGGCTCGAGGCCAGGCTTGACTTGTGAGAGTTTGGTCCACCAGGCTGTTGCTTGGAGCGGCCCGCAGGCCCACATATACCTGGTTGATGGGGTTCTGGGAGCTCTTCTACTCCCCAAGCCCGGCTCGAGGCCAGGCTTGACTTGTGAGAGTTTGGTCCACCAGGCTGTTGCTTGGAGCGGCCCGCACGCCCACATATACCTGGTTGATGGGGTTCTGGGAGTTCTTCTACTCCCCAAGCCTGGCTCGAGGCCAGGCTCGACTTGTGAGAGTTTGGTCCACCAGGCTGTTGCTTGGAGCGGCCCGCAGGCCCACATACCCACCACAGCCCGGCCAACTGCGTAACTGCTTCGTGAATCTGGCCCCCAGGTTAGCGAGAAAAATGGAACAATCTCTGTAACTAGTTGACATTACAACATAAAGTGTGCAGGATAGGTGTAAGTGTTAATGTAACAATCGTTGTTGGGGTCTGATAAAGACCTTTAGTGCTCTATTTTTTGCGCTACCGCTCACAGGATGGGTATGGGGTGCACAATAAACTAGCCGCCTCCGGCAGCAACAACAAAATCAACCAGTGGAGTAAGGCAGATGTTTTGATAGACAAATGAAAAGTTTATTTACCTAGTTCACCGCGCCAGGCCTACTAAAGCAAACATTGGGGGGGGGGGGGTAGACTTTTTTAACTTCCTCCCAGAAGAAAAAGAATTAAAAGAAACATATGAAAGATTCGTGTTAGAATCATTGTTCCAACCCTCTCTCTCACTCACTCCTTCAATAACACATATTTTTCACTATTTTTTAGACCGTTATCTTGAGGTTATCTTGAAATATCTTTCTGCCCGAAACGCTTTGCGTAATAGTGGCTTTAGGCATTGTATGTACTAGCTCTATCTATAAATTCATCAATATTTGTATCACCCCTTGTATGTATGTACTTTACCTAAATAAACATTTGAATTTTTTAATTTTGAAATGATTTCGGGGCTTAGCGTCCCCGCGGCCCGGTCCTCGACCAGGCCTCCTTATTGTTACACACCCCCAGGAAGCAGCCCGTGGCAGCTGTCTAACTCCCAGGTACCTATTGACCGCCACCCTCCTATTTACTACACGAGGCCTCGGCTCCCTTCAGTTTAAGCTTGCAATAGTTGACCTTGCGTGCCACGGTAGTTGTGATATCAATAAACAGTAGATCTTATCAGCCAGTAAAACCATAACATCTGAGGTGGGGAACTTTGTGGCCTGAACTGAGCTGTGTTCCTTATCTCAGGTACAGCCTGGGACCTTGAGGGGGACCTTGTAGCGCCGTTAGTGCAGGGAAGACACCACATGACGGAGATAAGATTATAAAAATGCGAGTATCATGGCGTGTACCAACCCGTTCTCGCACTTTCTTACAGTCAATATTGGCTTATTATATACGTGCATATGTGACATACTAAACATACTAGTTTACCTTGAAAAGCTTCATAGAAAACACCGACCTTACCTAACCTTCTTAGTATGTTAAGATAAGCATCTTATTGCTTCGTAATTACAATTATTACTTAACCTATACCTATAATAGGTATGTCACATATGCACGTATTTAATAAGTCAATATTGACTATACGAAAGTGCGAGAACGGGTTGCGTGTACACACAGAGGTCTGCCATATTTCTTGATGAAGCACGATACATATTTACTGTTTGGTGAGCACATGCATCAAGGGAAAGGATTCGTGCCCAAACGACTCGTCCTGCCATGAAATCGTACCCAGGACGTTTCTGATTAAGTCATCAAATTAAATAAAAAACAGCATTGAATGTGATGAAATGCCAATTTCCGGGCGAGCCCCTGAAGCTATATATTATCACTGATGAGGATAGTTATATAGGCCTACCCGGGACCAGAGCCAGAACCTGGCTTCTCAACAGAGGCGCAAGGAGCGGTGGCATGTATTTATTTATACCACCACCGAGGAAGGCACCCAGAAAATCAGCGAGACAAAACAGACCACTTCTTGCTTCAATCGAGAACGTAGCCTCAAGAACCGCCGATTCAAGAACTTCCCCAACAGTGTAAACAAGGAGTGATATCTCATGAATCTAGTATCAGCTCGTTCGCTCCAGTTTTCTGGGGGAAGGGGAAAACCCCCCTTGTGGCTCCCTGAAGCTAACTACTCGCAGAGAAGAACAAATAGACCCTTACTAGGGACGAGGGAGCACCGAAGGAATTAAGACGAAGACGAGACTTCCAGCCGAGAGACACGACCCAAAGCAACACAAAGACGCTCGGGCCTGAGCACATTGCCAAGATACCGAACACTGTCGACCTTCAAAACTCCCGTGCTCGAATATCAGCCCAAGACATATTTGCAAACGCAGCCGAGAAAGCAGCATATTTCCTACCATCATGATCGTGAAGGTAGACTGCAGACCGGCTAGATTTAATAGCACTCAGATCAACACGGGTGATCTGAGAAATACGAACCTTGCAACGGGAGGCCACGGTGAGAGGATCAATCCACAACACATCCACCGAGGCAGAATCGGTGGCATGAAGGTAGCAGCGAAGAGCCACCACCAGACACAGCATATGATGCACCTCAAGCCAAACCAACCAAACATCAATGATTAAAGGACCCCTCTGGAACCCAACTAACTCATTCTTCGCCAGAAAAGAAGCCACCAACAAACGAACAAACCGCCCACCGGGGCCAGAAGAATAAAACCCCCGCCGTCATCTGAAACCTTTTTCACATCTGAAAAGATTGTATTCTAAAATCCATATTTCATCATCATAGTAGTCCTTTGTGAGAGTTTCCATTATGGCTGCAAACACTGCATTTGCCTCATGTAGGAGGCCAGCTATAAAATGAACTTGCGTGTCTTTATACCCTGGATGTTGGCAAATAAAAATGATGTTATCGTCTTTGTTGAAGTGCTGGACGCTTTACTTGGTGTTAATATCTGAAGCTCTGGTAGTGAGGCCACTGAGAACAAAGGATGCCTAAAAATGGACCTACAAGTGGCAACATCAAAGAGAAACTGTAACTATCCCCCCCCCCCCCCCCTTCCCGCATCCCAAGGAAAGAGGAGAGGAGACAAGGGGAAGGCAGACAGAGAGAGAGTCAGGGCCCATGAAGAAACCAAAGACTTGACCAATACCTCCTGCCGACACTCGAGGCAGGTGGCCAACAAAGACACCTGGGTATGCACGAGACCCACATCCAGAGAAGTAATTATCACAAAAAGGCACAAAGCTGGGGAGACTATTTAACACCACACATTCAGAGAACCAGCAGAGCAAGCAGGCAGCCATGAGGGGCACAAAAGGGAGGCCCCAGGAACATCCATAATTCGGTCGACACCACACGCCACCCAAGCCTGCGGATACAACAAAAGCTGAGCGAAGCTCCAAACAAAAACAAAGTGATGTCCACCAGCCAGGAAGACTCAGGAACCTCAAAACTCAAAAGGAGAAGGGTCCACCAAAGACGCACAGTCTGGATCTCACAAGAGGTATGTAAAGAGAGCCTTCGGAACTGCTGAACCCGAGAGGAAGGAAACCTCTGGAAGGATGATTCCGATGGGCCAAAAGGCACATGGAACCAAACTCTGGGGAAGCTGCCCCTTAATCAAATGCATACAGGGAGGTAGAATTTGAAAACCCCGCCCCCGGGAAAAGAAGACCCTCCTCAGAGGGGAACAAGGAACCACTTGGAGTCGCACAAGGCATACACGGGCCCATATCAGACTCCCTGCAAGTCCCCGAAGCCGAACTTGAAGACCCCCTGCCCCAGATAGAAAAGCGGAGCCCATGGGAGAAGCTTCAAAAGATGGGGTTGGGACCGGCTGAAAGGAATACCCTGAGGCCTCAGTGGGACTAGCCAGCTCAACTGCTTCTGCACCAGATTCAGAACTGGCCGAGCCACATCCAGAGCTAAACCCAGTCCCAACCCGGAAACCCTTAGGTTTCCCTCGGGACCAGAAACACGGGCAGGATAGAGGAAAGGCGAATTATGACCAAAAGAGGAGGTTCAGACAGAACCAAAGTGGAATTCACCTCACAAGTCCGGGTTCCTAAAACACCAGATGGGGCAGCTTTGGGGCATTTAACTGAGTACTGAACTCTGACTGCTGTAACCGAGCAGACCAAACTCACAAAGTGGAGGCTGCCTAGTGCGCTCAACCTCATCAGGAGAGCCCGAAAGGAGAGCCATATTGAAAGAGCAAATCCGACAGGACTAAGAGTCAAAGGTGTCACTGAACCAACAGGCAGCACAACGGAGACAAAACAAACAATTGCTGCCACGTGGCACGTATGATGAGCAACCCTCAAACTCAGAAGGTTCAGGGGGCAATATACATAGGACCACTGAACCCTCAGGGAATTTCCTGGGCCTGAAGGGTAAACCAAGCATGACACCCAGCCACTGGGGATGCTATGCAAGACCTAAAAGCCAACACAGCCTGGGTTATGCGGCTGCGAAGGAAGACCATGGCGCCCTGAAGGGGAGTCAGTGCACCCTAGTTTCGAAAGAATTCGATCATTTGTTTACATAGTTAGGGAGAGTTCATGAGGATGGTTTCATGGCTTCAGTCTCTATTGAACCCAGCAGTGATCTGAGGACTGGTTGCCTTCCCTGGTGAGATGACACAATGTCACCGCTCCCTTCATCTCTGTGAGGAGACCAGATCCTGGTGCTGGTCCCTGGTATGCCTAAAGAACTCCATCGATGATGCAACCCGGTAAATGGGAGAGAATAATCAGGGGAAAGCGCCAAGCCATTACGACTAGATAGCACTTGCAAGGGGTCAGGATAAGGATTTGGGATGGGACAGGGGAAAGGAATGTTGTCCAACCACTTGGATGGTCAGAGAACCATCTCCATTTTTCCATCCTCCCTTTCCCCCTCCCAGAAAATGTAAACAATTTATGATCTGCTATAATTGAGGCACTGAAATAAGAGAGTAATTTGGTAAGTGGATAATATTATGACAGGAGATCCATCAATTGTTTATTAAATAGACCACCTTAGGACAGTGTGGAATGAATTATTTGCAGCATAAAGGAATCGTCATAACAAAATAATGTAGGTTGGTTGCTGCATTGAAGGCTTCTCGGGGAATAAAAATATTATTGATTGTTTATATTGTGTACCGAAGCCCCCATGTCTCATTAAAGCAGCAGTGCAAGAAAACAAAGTAGATATATCATACTGTAATACACTGCCAAGTGGAAATTATCAGAGGCTATATGGCTAGAATGGAATCCACCATTGTTTACCAACGTGCATTTAATTCTGTTTAAAGGTAACTTCTATCAAGATATTATGGCATTGAATCTCGTTAAGTTCGAGCGGTAATGAGAAACAGTAGAAGAAAGTAATTATCAAAAGGTAGCAGCAAGCCAGGAAGACTACGTAGCACACACACAGTAGTGGGATGTGAAGCATTTGCTGAGAAAACTGAGATTCTAAACAAACCCCTTCATGAGATTATCACATCAGTTCCTGTGTTCATTTTTTGTTTGTGAAGCAATATCATTTGATCAATGATATTGTTAAGTTACTGATAGTCAGTCTCATGACCAAGGCATCACAATAAAAGTTGCTTATATTTTTTTAATGTGAATGTGCAAATAACTGATCTATATTACTGTACATAAAAGGAAAAATTACTTGAGCAAAGTGTATTCAATAAAATTTAGAAGGGATACCTAATTTGTTTAAAGTCTTTCATGGTGTAAGTTCCACTCACTTGTTTATTCCATCAATGTCATGCAAAAATGATGGTTAGTAAAAAACATTTAAGATAACTTTGGATCTTACGATGTAGAGTGACATTGAACTATCAAAATGATGTAACGATCCAGTCATTTATAATTTCCACTCATATTGGAAATTTAGTAACATTTGGGTCCCTAAGTTACCTTGAGGTTACCGTGAGGATCTTCCGGGGCTTAGCGTCCCTGCAGCCCGGTCGTCGACCAGGCCTCCTGGTTGCTGAACTGGTCAACCAGGCTGTTGGATGCGGCTGCTCACAGCCTGATGTACGAATCACAGCTTGGTAGATCAGGTATCCTTTGGAGGTGCTTATCCAGTTCTCTCTTGAACACTATTGTGAAGGGTCTGCCAGTTATGCCCCTTATGTGTAGTGGAAGCGTGTTGAACAGTTTCGGGCCTCTGATGTTGATAGAGTTCTCTCTCAGAGTACCTGTTGCACCTCTGCTCTTCAATGGGGGTATTCTGCACATCCTGCCATGCCTTCTGGTCTCATGTGGTGTTATTTCTTTGTGCAGGTTTGGGCCCAGCCCCTCTACTATTTTCCACGTGTAAATTATTATGTATCTCTCCCGCCTGCGCTCAAGGGAATACAGATTTAGGCTCTTTAGTTGGTCCCAGTAGTTTAGATGTTTTACTGAGTGGATTCTAGCAGTAAAGGATCTCTGCACGCTCTCCAGGTCTTGTGAATTTCGTACAAAATTTCCAGTATCAAATTCCATCCAGCATTTTAAGGTTCCTGTTAAATTCACAATACTGTACAGTGTTCCAAAAGTTCTCAAATATCACTAACACTCTTTAAACACACTGAAAAAACAAAAAATTAACAAAAGGTTAACCCCTGCACTGTGCAGCTGTGTCATATGACAACTCTGCCTTAAGAGTTGCACGAGTGCACAAAAAAAAACTTTTAAATAGTTAAAATACAGTATGTTCCCCAAACCCAGGAAACTAAAAGAAAAAAATTGTACGATTCTTGGGCTGTTTTGGTGAGGAAATATCGCAATGTCACTGATTCACACTCGCTGGTCACCATTATGATCAACAAATCCTGAATATATCTCATTCTCTAAACGAACACGAGGTCCCACTGTATATTGTGCAGAGGCAAGACCCCGACTGAGTGCTGTGACTTCCACTTTAGGAATATTGTCAGCAGGATCGCTACCCATGGTTGCTGTGTCAGTACTGAGGCCCTCACACCAGCCCAGGATCGCTACCCATGGTTGCTGTGTTGGTACTGAGGCCCTCACACCTATCCAGGATCGCTACCCATGGTTGCTGTGTTGGTACCGAGGCCCTCACACCTGCCTTGGATCACTACCCGTGAGTGCTGTGTCGGTACCGAGGCCCTCACACCTGCCTTGGATCACTACCCATGGTTGCTGTGTCGGTACCGAGGCCCTCATACCTGCCTTGGATTACTACCCATGAGTGCTGTGTCGGTACTGAGGCCCTCACACCTGCCCAGGATCACTACCCATGGTTGCTGTGTCGGTACCGAGGCCCTCACACCTGCCTTGGATCACTACCCGTGAGCGCTGTGTCGGTACTGAGGCCCTCACACCTGCCCAGGATTTTTTCCAAGATGACATCTGCTTACTGGAGACCTGAGGAAGAGAATGAGCCCAGTATACCTTAGGGAGTTTTAAATCTTATGCTAGACTAAATTGTCCCTGGTTGCTGTACGCACCACCGATAAAGCGACACTCGTCATCGTGCGCAGTTGAGGGATACAGTACAAACAACCAATCTGACAGAATATTTTATTTCTATTACTGAAATATAAAAAGGCAAAGATATGAAACAAATATATATATAGTATAAAAAGGTGGTTAAACAATCATTATAAACAATTTGCTATTATTTTTATTAAGATTAAAATTATATTTTGATAATTCTATCAAGTTCCAGTAAGTAATTAAACCAAAGTAATAGCTTTCTCTACATCACATTATAGTAGCTACTTAAGGAACAAAGAAAGCCACAGGTTACATTATTTTATCTCAATGATCCATGGACACACATTTCTTCAAAAGTATTGTAATAACTTGAACTTGCTATGCAATAAAAAAAAAAGTGGGTATGAAAGTGCTTATTTCGAGTCCTTAAAATACAAGAAGTAATTTCACACTGGAATAGACTAAAAAAAAAATGAATTCATTCATTCTGAATGAAGTGCCCCTTTGTACTACAAATATCTGATGTCTTTTATGAATGACAATACAGAATAGCATGAAAATTTCAATCTTTACACAAATACTGTATATACATTAAGAAACCTTACATTAATGCTCTTCTGATGCATTACAATGAAAGATATTGTGACACAACAGCACTTTACATGCACGGCAATATTTACTTCTGTAGTTGTAAACTAAAGCCCAAAATTTTTGGTATTTTACATTATCCATAAAATGTCTATCCATAAGCTTTGTCAAATATACTGTACATGCACAAGTCTTTATTGAGCACCAAATCTCTCGGCGCGTTTTTTCTTTATAGCGTCTTCGTCATTATCTGCTGCAGGGGCACTGATTGCTACCTTGGCAGCAGGAGCCGGTGTATCGAGGCTGGTTCTGTAAATATAAAAATATGAGATAGGACAATTTTGAAAACAGTAACAGTGCTGCAGATTAACATTATATCAGCCTGTTTAATCTACAATATTCATAAGAAAAGTAAGACAATCAATTCAAATTTGTCAATACTGTACTTCAAATTAGATATTATCTTGGAATGTATACCCTGTCAGTCAACTACAGCTACTGTAATTTAGAATTCTGAAACAATACCTTAAAAATATATCTTCCAAAATCTTATGATTTTGTTTCTCCTATTAGCTAAAATTGCCCACCCATTTGCATTTAAATCTATCCAGCCTGCAGCGCAGTGCTCAAGGCAACAATTATCAAAATAAGGCACCAAGCTGGGAAGCGGCAATGCAGTTGGTTAACAATCAAAAGGAACTGGGTTTGATTCTCATGCAGGACAGAGAATATTGAATCCCTCTCATATTTCAATTTTTGTTTTTAAGAGTACAGAACTCTCAGAGTTCCTAGCATTTTTGTGGTTTTGATTGTATATACGTTGCAGATACTATACATTTTCTGTGCTGATGTCTTGTAATCAACAACTATCTGGATACGAATAACTTTGCCCTAATAAACAACGCATTTAAACCAACTATCCTTCCCTAGCCACCTTTACCACAAAGATTCGGACCAGGACCTGTATAGGTCACACAGCCTATATGCACAACCATCTTCTCTTTAGCTTCCCACAGTCTCAGCATGACATGTATTCTCATATCTTCACTAAACCTATTCTTACAGAGTGTAGATGATATGTGCTTTCACTGAAGAAGACATTATGGAGATCTTTGAGAAATTATATTGTTATTTACTCTTGCTATTTTAGAAACATTTAGGCAATTTAAATCTTACTGAAGACTATACAGTAGTGTGATTTATTTTATTTCAAATATTACATACTAGATGATGTTCGAACATGAGACATGGACACACATGAATTTTGGAACATTTCTGTCATGTCTTCTGCACAACCGTATTTCTTTTTTCTTATCTACAATAAATTGTTTGCAGAACTCTTTTCTCTCTCCATTATCATTTATTTACTTTAGTTGCATTCACTTTCACCTGCACTCTCCTAAGTCTCCAAAGAGTATTCAACTATCCAACAGACTGATACACTTCTCAGTCTCTCTGTGAACAAGTCACGTATATGCTACGGTTCTCTATTCCTATTATGTCATAAATTTGTCTTTTGCAAAGCAATTAACAAAAAAGTGAACTGGGAAACACTAGAATAGCAAGACACAAGTTAGGGTGCAAGAGAGAGATCTTCTAGCTTGTAAACACGAGTTAAAAACAAAAAAAAAGAGTAAACAGCCAAAAGTCTACTGACCCCGTGCAAGGCAACGAATGTATATCCACCCAAACTTACTCGTGTATATATCTAACCTATGCTTAAACAATCCAACGATCCCAAGTCTATTATGTTACCTAGTAATCTGTTCCAGGAATCAACAACCCTACATCCAAACCAGCATTTTCCTAGGCTTTTTCTATATCTAAATGTATTCATTTTGTACCACATTGGTCCTCTGCTTCTAACCTCTTCAGCATAAAATAAAATAAAATAAAATATTAATAATCTTAAGAGATATCAATGCCCTTGCATTCATAGCAAATAAATCAATCCACACACTAATTCAATACCAATCAATTAGCTCATGAAAAAAAAAAAAATCATTCTCCTCTGATATTGATACCCAGTTCATAAGACCTAAAGCATAGGCATACTTGGTAACAAAATTAGATGGCTGAGTCAGATATGTGGAATGTAATGCTAATCTGGGATTCTACAATCAACCACTTACGAAACCTGCGAGTTCTTCCTCAATCACAGTGGCTTTGTTTACATTAAACAGTTTATGAGTTTACTTTGTACTGTGATGCTTTGACACTTGTAAATTGTTTATTAAACGTAAACAAAACTGCCACGATTCAGGAAAGATGCACAGGTTTTACGATCGGTTGCATCAATGTTTGACGAGTCCTGGCCTGAAAGATGATCAATTTAAATGATACTCACATCAAGGTCTTTTCTGTTGTAGTCTTGGTCTCCTCTACTGCCGTCTTGGTCTCCTCTGCTGCCGTCTTGGTCTCCTCTGCTTCTCCTGCTTCTCCTCCTGTTGTTGCTACTGCTGCTGCCGCTGCTGCGGTAAACCTCTCCTGCCTAACTTTTAGCTTTTCAAGTTCAGACACCTGTAAAAATGAAATGATCAATGCAGAAATGATCAAAATTCTTTGATGTTATTAATGCAGAAATTATCAAAATGTTTCCAATTGATCAATGCAACAATTACAAATTCTTTGATCAATGAAACGGTTATAACAATTATTTGAATTGATCAATGCAACACTTACCAAAATTATTTGAATAGAGGTAAGCTAGTGACATTCTCAAACGTCTAAAAAATTCACAAAGTGCTGACAATGATGCAGAAAACACCAAACAGAATAGACTCATCCAGTAACTGACAAGCACTGTAATATCATTAGCCGCAATAATAACGATCTTCAATGAGTTAAAATTAGCTTTCATATTTGTATTACTATAACAGTTTAATTCATACCTCATATCACTTGTTGAAATATGAGCAAGATGGGTCTATATAAGAAAACATCCCCAAGATATGATAAAATAGAAAAAAAAACAAGATATGTACTATCTTTAGATAGTTTTGCATGTTAGCATTAGGCAGCTGATATAACAGGCTGTCCTCTCCAGTTGCCATGTTACAAATATGATCTTACCTGGGGAGGGTCTCAAGTTCTTCTACTTCCCGAGCCCGGCAAGACGCAAGTTAGGGTGTAAGAGGAAGATCTTCTAGCTTGTAAACACGAGTTAAAAACACAAAATAGAGGAATAAGCCAAAAGTCTACTGACCTCTACTACGGGAGCCAGTCGGCCGAGCGGACAGCACGCTGGACTTGTGATCCTGTGGTCCCGGGTTCGATCCCAGGCGCCGGCGAGAAACAATGGGCAGAGTTTCTTTCACCCTATGCCCCTGTTACCTTGCAGTAAAATAGGTACCTGGGTGTTATTCAGCTGTCACGGGCTGCTTCCTGAGGGTGGAGGCCTGGTCGAGGACCGGGCCGCAGGGACACTAAAAGCCCCAAAATCATCTCAAGATAACCTCAAGATAAGCCCATCCAAGGTGACTTATTTATATTCACCCAAACTTTCTCGTGTATACATCTAACCTATGCTTAAACAATCCGACGATCCAAAGTCTATTATGTTACCTAGTAATCTGTTCCAGGAATCAACAACCCTATTTCCAAACCAGCATTTCTGTAGGCCTCTTCAAAATCTAAACTTTTTCAGTGTGTATTCATTGGTCATCTGCTTCTGATCTTTAACCTGAGGACCCACAAATAAAAAACAGGACAGCCCCCTCAATTCTTCAACCAGCTATGATTTATAGTACATCATATTTTGGCTCTTGGGGATTTATGTCAAAATGCGATGTACTATTCGAGAGGCCAGTTTGAATATGAATATGGCAAAATGTATATCATTCTCCAAGAATTTTGTTTAACCCTTCCACTGTTCATCCCATCAAGAGATGGGATGGCTACTTACCGGCAAAATGCTCATCCCCTCAGGAGAAATATTAGGGTACAGCATAAGATTTTAAAACTCCCATTGGTACATGAAGCTTACATCAGCTTTCTCAGGCCTCCAATAAACACTCCATTTTGAATAAAAAAAAATTGACATCATTCCTGGGTGTGAGGGTCTCGGTACTCGGTGAGCAACCAAGGCTTGCGGGTGCAGCACAAGCTAACAACACTGCTGCTCAGCTTATGTCCACAGCATCACTTAAAAATAACGAAATGTGCAGTAAACTAGAGTGTAAACTCTATGTTGTTTGGCCCCACCAGGCCATCTTAGTGGTTCATAATGATGCACAAAAATGTAGACAGTTATATATAAGGAGTGTGTATATAGTATAATAACAGCAAAAAATGTGTTTTATTGTTCAAAGAATATAATATTTAATTCATATAAGTGAACTGAATACCAATACTGAATGAATCTCTGTACCAATATTCTACACATTCTAATCTATGACACAAATAGTATTATTGACAGCCTAATGCAACTTCTTACTTGAAAAACCACAGTACAAACACTCAAAATATGAAGAAAATATTATATATTCAATGCGTGCTGTTAGAATTTAATGGAAAGTATGAGTGACTAGGCTGAACTCTGATAACCAGTTATAAAATTATTACCCTTGCCAGAAACGATTAGTGACTAGTAATTGTGCATGAAAATGTAGATAGTTCTGAACCTGGATGAGGTTCTGGAAGTTTTTCTACTCCCCAAGCCCGGCCTGGGGCCAGGCTTGACTTGTGAGAGTTTGGTCCAATAGGTTGTTGCTTGGAGCATATACCCACTACTGCCTGGTTAGTCCAGCACTTCTTGCAGGAAAGTGTTGTTTTTTCTTTAAGACTTCCACTTTTGTTCCCTAGATATTTCTTATACTTGAACAAATGTGGACCTCTGGTGTTCATACAGTGATCTCCGACTGTGCCTATGGCACCTCTACTCTTCACTGGCTCCATTCTGCATTTCATTCCATATCGTTTACTTCAGTAGGCTGTTATTTTACTGTGTAAATTTGTGACTTGGCCCTACATTATTTTGCATGCATATAATATTAGATACATCTCTCGTCTCCTTTCTAGAGTACATTTTGAGAGCTTTGAGATGATCCTAATAATTAAGGTAATTTATTGTGTCTATGTATGATGTATATGTTCACTGTATTCCCTGTATTTCAGTACTCTTCTACTCTGAAGAGGAAAGCGAGTATCGTGCGATACTCAAGGTGGGACAGCACCTGTGATTTGAATAGTATCAACATTGTGATGGGATCCCTGGATTTGAAGGGTCTTGCAATCCATTCTATCATTTCTCTAACTATTTTAGCTTGGTTATGCTTCCTGAATATTAGGTCATCAGTCATCATTATTCCCAGATCCATTACATGTTGCTTTCCTACTATGGGCAGATTTAATGGTGTTTTGTACCCTGCATTTTGTTTAAGGTCTTCATTTTTACCGTACCAAAGTACTGTACTGTACCTGGAATTTATTACTGTTAAATATCATGTTATTTTCTGCCGATTAATAAAAAATCCCACATTGAATGTAATGAAACAAAGATTTCTGGGTGAGCCTCACTGGCTCCCTGAAGCTATTACACTGATATACTATTACAGACTAGGAAAAAAATTATTGAGTGCACCTCAAGGTTTAAGATTTACACATGAAATGTATAACCTAATGTGCTCAAACTGAACCTGATGAAAATTAAAAAGCATTATTTACTCACTCTCTGATACATAAAAGAATTAAATGATCGGACAGAACAGTATAAAAATATAACACTTACCTTTGCTAATGACTTTGAAGTAACTTCTCCAAATCTTTCAGCACGAGCCTTGAGCTTTTCTACATCTGTACCCTGTAATAATTAAAGGTAACAGCTTACAAAATTGCAATCATAGAGCAGTAAAATTTCCTAATAATGGGTATCCACTGTTCTGAAATATTTTACTGAATGCTGTAAAATACAAAAATGGAATGAATTACTGGATGTTCACATACCAGCCTATCTACAACCAACTGGTTCTCAATGCTTAACATTTTTAAGTGCATTACAATGTTTCATCCTGGCCTGAAGTCTTTAAATTGATCCCCATCCTCCATTACATCCCTAAGATTAGAAAAAACTGATTTCATGTTGAATGTCTAGAATGCTCATTAATCCTGAACTGTATGAAATACATCCCATTCTTGTGATTTGATTGGGCATGTACTGTACTATACTCTCGAACCCTCAACAGGTATGCTCCAGGTATAAATGCAAGTCAACAAGGCTTTACAGCATGAAGATCTTGTGTTCTGCAATTACTTGACCAATATAACAAAATTAAGGGTACTCAAAACCAAATAAAAAAGCAATGAACCCCAGCAAGCAGACAAGCAGTCCAGCAGGATGCCCACACCAACCAGTCGTCGAGGCAGGCTGCCAGCCAGGAAGACACCGGAACCTCAAAATGTGTTTAAGAACCTCTTACATACAGTGTAAGAGGAACTGTACCCAAACAAAACCGGATCCAACACAGATGCGTAACTGGGTCACGCATGAGGTACGCGCCAAGGGTCCCCCGAGCCTCTGCAAGACAAAGCCAAGAGGAAGAAAACCTCCGAAAAGATGACTCTGAGGAACCCAAGGGCACCTGGAAATGAACCTGGGGAGAGCCCCACCTACCACATTTGCCGGCAGATGAGACGCACAATGTTATATTTTTTTTGGGGGGGGGGGGATAAAACACGGCTAAAACGGCTATAATACAGACTCGGTATTAAAGCTAATACCGAGGGCCATAGGCTTGGGAGCCGGATGAGCATACAGGGCAAGGTCGCCAGGCACAAAATCGGTGCCCATAATAAAATAAAGAAAACAAGCCAATGACCACAAGACTGTGGTAATAATATACAGATGGACCACAGTCTTGTACACAAGACAAGACTGCCCTGGGAACACAAGACTGGGAGACATGACCACCACCGACAATTCACCAGTGGAACGGACAGGGTAGGAGAAAATGGATGAAACAATACAATTAGTTCATGAATAATGGGGCACAGTGTAACAAACTAGGTTTGCTGTAAGAAGTATCCAGAATGGTTATCTACACATGGGAGAATGGGAAGCTGGACCCACGTGGTGACCTGGGGGAATTGACGGTGAAAATAACTGGCGCCTTTGTTCACAAGTTTCGTATAATGAATCATTCTATAGTATTCAGTAATTTAGAGAAATTAGCCTTTATTCATTTTGTATTAAAATTGTATTGTATAATATTCTTGGTTATAGTATCAAGAGTATTCTAATTATTAGGAGAATGAGTTAAGTCACCATCAGTGACGTCACGAGCCAGGACTATGCTGTAGCGCGGAGTGACCTCGTCGACCTGGTGGTCACAGGACAGCAGAGGTTCCACATTCAGTAATTCTCAAAGGTTAAACAGCCATTTTGTGATCGGGAATAGCTCTTCCTTAAGATGCTTGCGTAATTTAACTTCAGTTAAAATAATTCAACCAATCTGGATCATTCAGTGCAACAGAGGTTAATTGTTAAACTTAAGCCTTGCAAGTAACTTAGATACTAGACGCAACAATACACTGCTCTGGTCGGGGTAGGACTAGCCGAGCAGGAGGACAGTGTGGGATCAGGAGCAATTCGGGCAGGTGGCCTCCATCATCGGCCCCAAGACAGCACCAACAACTAGCTGGTCGCCCAAGGTAAAGTTGCTCAGAGGTTTTAGATAGGGAATAGGCCAACTCATTGCCTCAAATGTAAAGTCAGGGAGTGTTAATTGACAGGGAGTGCCATTTATTTAGATTTTGTTTCATTTTTTTTAATAAACCATTTAGCTAGTAATTTGCATTTTTATTATTTTCCATTTCATTGTTTCCATTCTCATGTCCTTGTCACGTGGTCCCCACGAGGCCGAGTTGAATTGGAACCGATTCTAACACCGAATCAGAATTATCATTCCCGTTGATTTTTAATTCCACACTTAAGATCCAAGATTATATGTTACTAGTGGGGATCAAGCCCCAAAGTTATTGATTAGCATGATCGATCCAGACCTCGATCATTGCTCAGAGTTGCAGGTCTGGTGGTGGCAGCAAAAAAGCGACCCTAGGGTTTTGCGAGAAGCCTATGTTACGTCATACGGGTTGTAGAATCTTAAGTCGGTCAATCGTCTTAAGACCACGTGGCGTGGGGTCGGCTAAAGTGAAAGTTTTGGGGTCCCTTGGTAGAGAGAACAGAGTTAAAATACGGGCAGAGAAAGAAAGGGGAAGAAGAGAACACAAGAACCCCCCCCGTGTTACAACAGGAGGTAATCGAGTACCCAAAAGAGCAACAGAGATATGAAAAAGAACTTGTCCAGAGGCAGAGTAGTAAGGAAAGGGAATGCAGGAGGCAGTGATGAGGTGGAGGGTGCAAACGTAGAAATGCAGGGGCTCAAGAGGTTCAGAAATGTGCCCACCAGTAGAATGACAGACGAGAGGCGGGCCTGAAGAGCCGAAGCGCAACCCCTGCAAGCACAACTAGAAGAGTACAAAGGGACGAGTACAAACTTACCAAAATTACTGATGACACCTCGGCAGTGATGCGGGAAACACGCACCAATTCACGAACCTCCCCACCCCTTTCATAGCAGACATAACCCACACCTGAGACATGTCACACAAAAGTGAACGACAGGGTCACTGGTAAGAACAAGAGCGCATTAACTAAATGAAAAATGCCCCAATAAGAAGGAAAAGAATGATAAAGTTTCAACTACCCAGCCGCCATATGCAAAGAGCAAGTGACAACAAACCACAGTTGTTGGAAGGTGCGCCACGACCGGAGCACCGCCATAACGGCCAGTTGCTGCAACTCAAACTGTAGAGCAAGATTCTTGCCAAAAATATGCACGACAGAAAGAGCAGGGATACCAAAAGAAGCAGAAAATAATGTGCAATAAATGTATGATGAACCAAACGAAAAAGTCGTTATATTAATACATATACTAGTATTTTTTATCCCCCCCCCCCCTGGACAAAATTTTCAAGCAAAAGATGGACACGCCTGATGCGAGGGTGCATAAATAATGCTGGTAAAACTAATCCAGAAAGAGGAGATAAAAAAAACCCTCCCTTGCAGCAACAACCCCTGCCCAGAAGTCACAAGGGCTCAACACAGGCCCTGGGGAAGAGCACTTTTCCAAGCCCACCATCCCCTGAAGAAAAGGCGGCATCCAGGGGAAAAGTTTCCAAGAAGGGAGTCTGCTGGGTTGACCCCAGCAACCTCGGTGGAAAAATTGAACTCAACCACTTCCACGTCTGAACCGGAAGGGGCAGCCCCCAAAGCCACCCGAATCTCATCCCGAGCTATACCCCGCCCTGACTCCAAAACCCTCAGACGTTCGAGAGCCGGAAGCAGCATTCCATTTTGGTTTTACGATGTGTTTTGCAAGGAAGTGCATGACCATTAAATCAAAAAATACAAAATGAGCCCAAGCAAAGTTAGGACCATGCTCTTGCTTGATAAAGCAACTGCTCACGCCCATGTTGGGACCTTAATGTCACATGATGGAACCATACGGCACTTCCTCCTAATACTACCTCTCTCATCTAGCCCATGGATCAGGGCGTTATCTGTGCCACTGACATTTTGTACACTAAAAATATGCTCAATGAAGTTTTGGTGGTTTTTATCACTCGAAGACGATTAGAAAGGCCATTAACAACTGAGCCATAGTGTGAAGTCAAAAAATCGACTTTGAAGAATTCATGGAAAAAAATGCTCACAGCTACAGTGAATGAAGAGGAAGAATAAAATGTTATGAAAGATTTCATAGAAATGAAATCTGTAAAAAGTTTTGATATGCTGTGAAAATTTAGGAAAACAAGATGTGGTTCAATGGCTAGAAAGAGATGCTGATGACCTAGGAAAAGGTATGAAGCACAAAGAATTTCTCGAGGCTGTTTGTAGTGAGGTGGATGAAGAGGACGACAATGATGATGAGGGATCAACATGACAACTAAATACAGTTTACTCATGTCTTCTGTTGATATGCTTATTAATTTTTCTTCCAACTGTACTAATTAATCCAGAAGCTGGAAATATGTACCAGTACTTGAGGCAAACCAAAGAGCTGATTCCATTTACCTGGGGTGAATGGGCCTCGAACCCTGGACCCCACGCGTGTGAGGCCAACGCTCTATCTCTTTTTCGAAGAGACAGGTCACCTCAGCTGCTCAATCTTTCAAATGATCATAAGAGAGACCAATGAACACAGGAGGCAAGCAAAATTTTATTCTTATTTGGTAAGAACACCAAGCCAAGGCCCTTCAACCAGTGATGCTTTGGCAGCTGACAGTCAAATGTGACCTTGCCAAGCTCATGTACAGTAATTTTAGTGGTGTGTTAAGTTAGGTTATGTTATGTCAGGGATACCGGATCAACCAGGTTGTGACTCATACATCAGGCTGCGAGCAGCCGTGTTCAACATCCTGGTTGATCCATCCAGCAACTAGGAGGCCTGGTCGATGACCGGGCCAAGGGGGACAAAACACTCCAAAATCATCTCAAGGTATCTTGAGAGGTTATCTTGAGATGATTTCGGGGCTTAGCGTCCCCGCGGCCTGGTCCTCGACCAGGCTTCCTTTTTGTTACACAACCCCAGGAAGCAGCCCGTAGCAACTGTAACTCCCAGGTACCTATTTACTGCTAGGTGAAAAGAAGCATTAGGGTGAAAGAAACTCTGCCCACTTGTTTCCGCCTCTGCCGGGGATAGAACCCGGAACTATAGGACTACGAATCCCGAGCGCTGTCCAATCAGCCGTCAGGCCCCGATAGATAGGCTAGATAGATAGGTAACCTCAAGGTACGTAATTAAACATTCCCAATACCATCATCCAAGCAAATGAACTACAACAAGCTGAAATTTCTCTTGTAACCAAATTCTTTAAATTTAGTGTGTAGAAATAAGATTTATATAGGTTGTGGTACAACAAATTCTGAATATGTTCATTCCTGGTAATTCATTCCAGGACTTTCCTGGTAAGGATTCCTGCTTATCTAGCGAGGGATCCTTCCCATATAATCCTGATAAATGACAGCAGTCAGTATTAGTTTAACTCATTTCCACCAATTAAAATTTAAGCTTTACACCTCCAAAAGCCTACTTTTATTTAACTATGTGCAAAAAATTCAATACAAGTTTGAGGAAGTCTTACCCCTGTCTCCATAGAAAGCTTGGCCGGTTTCTTATTAACTGTCGCCCCATTTGTGGCAGTGCCAAAGCGGGCTGCACGGGCTAACCTTCTTGCTTCCTCCGTCATTGGAATGCCAAATCTCTCGGCTCTTGTTTCAATTGCCTGTTTGTACAACAATACATTTATCAATAAAATTACTTTTTAGAAATTCAACAAAAATGCACACATCAATACTTAATTATTAAATTATCTTCTCTAATAAATTTAAATATGTAATTTATGGCAGGTATTGTTCACAGCAGATAGAATTCCCTTACTATGCACTTGAAATAATTATAAAAAAAAAAAACTAACAATGCAGAAAGTTTGGGAAAATGGATGTTTGACAAGTGTAAATGGAAATGAAGTTGTCTTAGTGGATGACCACCCTAAGAGGGGTTCATTTCTATCAAAAAAAATTTCTTGGAGCATAGATTCAACCATGCATAAAAGACAAAGGCAGGAAGACAAAATGGAGCAAGAGAATTTGCTAATGAATCTATAGATAGGATGTAAAAAATGTGATGAGGCTATAGACAGATGTAAAAGATGTGATGAAGCTATAGACAGATGTAAAAGATGTGAAGAAGCTACAGATACATGTAAAAGATGTGATGAATCTATAGATACATATAAAAGATGTGGCAGAGAAGAATGAAGAGAAGAATGTCTGTGGCAGTGCACGCCACCACAGGTTTTGCAGAGTTGTGAAAAATTAAGTTAAGTGGGAGATGAGTGTTCCAATTAGAGCAAGTGTGTGACAAGTGCTTAAATGGACAAAAATTAGAGACAATACAAGAGTCTATTGCACGGTACTGTATTACTAAAAGGAGTGAATAAGAATCTGCCATTTACAACTAGTAAAAAAAAAAAATTAATATTTTTTTCAAAATGAACATATGAAGAAGACCAGTAGAACAGAATATAGACAATGGGCAAAATTAGAGAAGTTATGAATACATTAAAGATGGGGAAGAGGTTATGGTATACATAACATTAGATGTCAGATGGCATGGCGAGCGAGTGGGGTGCCATGCAACTCGACAAAGGCCAGTGGTCCCTATATCTAAGAAAAAGGGTAAAATGGCTGGATGTCAGAACCATGAGGAGATTGGTATTCTTAACATCCAAGAAAAAATGTCTGTATATACAACTCATCCTCCTGAACAAATCCACAAGGGCCGTGACGAGGATTCGAACCCGTGTCCGGGAGCATCCCATACACTGCCTAACGCAGTGCATCCCGGACGCAGGTTCGAATCCTCGTCACGGCCCTTATGGATTTGTTCATTTGATGCATCACGTTAGTGTGATCTCTGTGTCATCCTCCTGTTTAGATAGTACTGAACCTATTGTGACACTCGTCAATAGTCACTAATTCGTACGTACTTTGCTATAAGATAATAGTATACTGACTAGTACTGTAAATAATTCATTTAAAATAAATGAAGCTAAAACACAAACTTAAATATTCCTAGGCCTAGTATAGCACACATATGTACTATATTAGGCCTCAGATATCATGCATTAGGCCTAGGGAGGTTAGGTTAGTCTAGTCTGTCAAAGCAACACAAGTAAAAAATAGTTTTCCAGTTTGTCAAACTTAATAGTTCAGATTTCTACTTTCTAATTTTGTTGTATGTTAGTACATATAATATGGTCCTCATCATTAATATAAGTGCTACCAAAACAGGAGGCTGGGTTGGTATATAATAACTGCCCCAATCATACTAACTACTACTACTACTTTTACCTACCAGAGGCCTTTTTCCTACCACTGAGAGTAAGATAAATATATAACAAAAAGTGGGATAATGGAATAAATGTAGAGAACAGGGGCCAGATTCACAAAAGCACTTACGCAAGCACTTACTAACCTGTACATCTTTTCTCAATCTTTGTCGACTTTGTTTGCAATTATTAAACAGTTAATGAGCTCCGAAGCACCAGGATGTTTATAACAATAACAACAGTTGATTGGCAAGTTTTCATACTTGTAAACTGTTTAATAAATGTAACCAAAGCCGTCAAATATTGAGGAAAGATGTACACGTTCGTAATTGCTTGCGTAAGTGCTTTCTTGAATCTGGCCCCAGGTCACCATAATGAGGCTGAAACTAATATCCCAACCCATACATCCGAAATGTGACGACACTTTGCTCCACCTGGACCCTTATCCAGGACCGACCGAGACAACGTCACAATTTCTTTTCATGTGTAGATTGAGTTATAGGGAAGAAATGATTTCAAGATGGACATGGTAGAGGATGCATGTGAAAATAATTTCAAGATGGTCATGGTAGAGGATGCATGTGAAAATGATTTCAAGATGGACATGGTAGAGGATGCATGTAAAAATGATTTCAAGATGGACATGGTAGAGGATGCATGTGAAAATGATTTCAAGATGGTCATGGTAGAGGATGCATGTGAAAATGATTTCAAGATGATCATGACAGAGGCGGCATGTGAAATTGCAAGATATGGTGGTAGAGGATGTATGTGAAAAGGATTTCAAAATGAACATGGTAGAGGCTGCATATGAGAATGATCTCAAGATCCTCATGTTCTTTAGAAATTTAAGAAAGACTACAACAAAGCTGATAGAACGGCATGCTTGGGAAATGATGCGCACACGACTGGTAGAATTCTACTAAAAACAAACATAATTTATATATATAGCAAAGAAAATGTGCAATAGTTAATGAATCAACGAGTAATTGGTTTGACTTTAACAGGATTTATCCAGCCTTGCAAGGGTATACCATGGTTGGAGGAGTATACCAGGACTGCAGGAATACACTAGGGTTGTAAGAGTATATCTGTAGGATAGTGAAAAATGACCTTTTCTTAAATAAATAAATAAATAAATAAATAAATAAATAAATAAATAAAAGAGTACTTAATCCCTGACAATTATGCCAAAAGATGGAAAAAAATTGTGTGTTTGCCACCATTTCTGAGCTGAACACCTGGTTGATACCTGGTTGATGGGGTTCTGGGAGTAGTTCTACTCCCCAAGCCCGGCCTGAGGCCAGGCTTGACTTGTGAGAGTTTGGTCCACTAGGCTGTTGCTTGGAGCGGCCCGCAGGCCCACATACCCACCACAGCCCGGTTGGTCCGGCACTCCTTGGAGGAATAAATCTAGTTTCCTCTTGAAAATGTCCACGGTTGTTCCGGCAATATTTCTTACACTGCTCTGAACTCTTCCACAAGGGCTCAAAATGGCCAGGATTTTCATAACTAATCAACTGCTGATGCTAGAGACATGATTTATGGCTCAAAATTTGCAGAATACTCATGTCTCTATATGTCTAACAAGGAACATGTCTATTTGAGCAAGAAAAAATTTATTGGCAAAAAAACAATTTGGGGGGTGGGGTGGGGGGAGGGGGACTGACAGTGGTGAAAGTGGCAAAAATCATCTTCCATTAGTAGGCGATATCATCCATCATAATGTTATTCACCTACTCTGTATGAGTAACATTTCCTCACCACCACCTCATTTATTTACATTTTGTTGAGAATTTAAAAAGTAAAATACCTGCTTGATGGGGTTCTGGGAGTTCTTCTACTCCCCAAGCCCGGCCCGAGGCCAGGGATAGTTATTTGGTAGTTAATGTTAATAGTTAGATAGTAAATGGTAGATAGTTCATGGGATAGTTATTTGTGGAACATTGGTTTCTGTTCAACCACAACCATTCCCAGGAAGCCTAAAAACTGTTTGCCAGATGGTCAATGCAAGAAGTTCATCTGCCAGTTCATCTGCCCTTTAAAATCGGTATAGATGTCTAGCCATCTTTCCACTGACTGGAGCTTATAAAAATGGCATTGTTGTATCAAGGGTTTTCATAATCTAGTGGGAAGTTAATCTTTTGACATCTCAAAGCGTCTCTTTTTCAAAATCAGCAACGTGCGCTGACGACGCAGTCACCACCTTATCATGTCTCTCAACAGACTGGTTGTGACATGGATGAGTGAAGTGCAAAGGTTTTATTCCCGACTCCTCTATATCAAAACCTGTCAAGCAACCGATTGGCTGGAGGCTGTTGATGACAAAAATTTACACCAACCAAGTTATGGTAACATTTTGCCATCCAGTGTAATAATGCTGGTAGATGGAATTGGAATTAATGTTTTCTCACACTCCAAAAGAATCTTCCTTGTCATCAATATCAACAAATCCACCCTTAAAATTTGCATGAGGCAGAGTAAATGATGGAAATTTTCCCTGTACTGAAAGTACTTGAGCACACCCAACGTTTATATTTCTTCATCGCTCTCGTCCAACACTCCAACTAAGACATTTTCTGGGTGTGCAAAAATATGCACTTTTTTTTTGCACACCTTCAGAAAAGGTAGTAGGATCTCTCTTACTTTAAACGCTGTTTCCGCACAACATTATTTGACAACTGAGTAATTATTTGAATCATATTGAAAACGTGATTTGATGCACACATTAACTAGCTGTTGATTTAATTTCAAGCAAAGTTGGGAAAAATACACTTGAAAGCAGAATTGCACCCGAGATGCCAGGTTTGATGACGGTTTATCCGACACACAGAATTGAAGGATTCTGCAGCCAGGGTTAACTACTGTGAATGTACAATAGGACCAACCTCCAGATATTGCAGATCACTGTCCACTGTTCCCAAAATAATTGCTTAACATATTTTGTAAGCATAGTACTTATAGGATATGTTTGGCATTGACCTGAACTCTGAGTATCAACAAGTCTGTTAATACTGCTGTTGCTGTCTGTTGATACTGATACTGCTGCTCAGTCTGTTGTTGACCTACCTCAGGTCAACAACAGACTGAGCAGCTCTGGAAAATGGAGGTTTGATACTTGCTTGAATTGAGCAAACATGACATCTCCACTCAAACAAAAATTGAGTGGAGCAAACAAAAACTGAACTGAGTAAATGTGACACATCTCCACTCAAACAACCCGATATGTCCTATGAATGAGTCGGGAGTATTTGTGGTTCCATCAAGAGTCACACGCACACACAGGCGTGGCATAGGCGAGGAGCCTATGCCACGCTTTCTAACTTCAGAACTACTTTTAAATACATGGATGGCGATATACTAAAGAAATTATTCACGACTTTTGTTAGGCCAAAGCTAGAATATGCAGCGGTTCTGTGGTGCCCATATCTTAAGAAGCACATCAACAAACTGGAAAAGGTGCAAAGACAGGCTACTAAGTGTCTCCCAGAACTGAAGGGCAAGAGCTATGAGGAGAGGTTAGAAGCATTAAATATGCTAAAACTAGAAGACAAGAAAAAGAGGTGATATGATCACTACGTACAAAATAGTAACAGGAATTGATAAAATCGACAGGGAAGATTCCCTGAGACCTGGAACTTCAAGAACACGAGGTCATAGATTTAAACTAGCTAAACACAGATGCCGAAGAAATATAAGAAAATTCACTTTCGCAAGCAGAGTGGTAGACGGTTGGAACAAGTTAGGTGAGAAGGTGGTGGAGGCCAAGACCGTCAGTAGTTTCAAAGCGTTATATGACAAAAAGTGCTGGGAAGACGGGACACCACGAGCGTAGCTCTCATCCTGTAACTACACTTAGGTAACTACACACACGACGCAATGGAATTGCATTGGTAATTAGAAGGCAAATAAACTACTGGAGTTGCTTACGTAACAACTCTTCTGAGTCTCGCATGCACCCACCATACTTGCCAGTCACATAGATGCAGAACCGTCAGTACCAACAATTGCAAGATTTTTGTGTAATTCAGTGCCCTTCAGGGAATTAAACAGTTCTTGCAATAGTTCTGCCCTTACTATCATCAGGAGAAAAGTAAGCAAGGTAATATTCACTTGGTTCCTCACACTGCTCTTCAAGCAAAGTATATTTGTTATGGTTATATTGAAAACTTAATTTCAAATATAATTTAAATTTACACAAATAAATCAAAATAATAATAATAAAGAAATCAAGATTCAAAGGTGGATTTTGACCCATGCCAATACCCACCAAAACTATTTTTAGCTAATAACTCTTTACTTTGCACAAGTAGAGATAACATTCCTCTTAAGACATATAGAAACACAAGGAATCTGCAAATTTTGAGCCATAAATCATGCCTCTAGCACCAGCAGTTGGTAGGTTATGGCCATCCTGCCAATTTTTACCCCCCCCCCCATCCCTCTGGACATGTTCGGAACAATTGCCAGCCCAAAAATGGTGGCAAACACCCAAAATATATTTTTTCTAACTTTTGCCATATATGTCAGGGAATATGAGCTACACTTTTTTCAGTTCAATTATCACTCCACCCTAATATACCAGGGTTGCAAGAGTATACTAGGGTTATAGGATTATACTAGGGTTGTAGTATACCAGGGGCCAAATTCACTTAGCAGTTACACAAGCACTTACGAACGTGTACATCTTTCCTCAAATCTTTGAAGGCTTTGGTTACACTTATTAAACAGTTTACAAGCATGAAAACTTGCCAATCAACTGTTGTTATTGTTATAAACAGCCTCCTGGTGCTTCGGAGCTCATTAACTGTTTAATAATTGTAAACAAAGCCGCCAAAGATTGAGAAAAGATGTACAGGTTCGTAAGTGCTTGCGTAACTGCGTCATGAGTCTGGCCCCCCAGGACTATTGTAGTATACCAAGGGTGTAATCTATGACAGTTGCAGGCATACACCAAGGTTGAAGGAGTATACCAGAGTTGTAGAAGTACACAAATGTTGTAGAAGTATACCAGGGTTGTTCGGAGCAAGCATATAAATAACTGTATTTTAGCCATTGGAGAAAAAGAGTGAATAACTGTCTACAAAACTTGTAAATTCCTGAGAATTTAAAAATCCCTGGGAAAGTCAGGGATGCACGTTTGATCCCACCAATATTTTCTCAGATACATTATATTCTTGTGATTTTTTTTTTTTTTTTTTTTGCACCACGAAGATTCCTATCCGTCATGTTCATACCCAAGATAATGCTCACATTTTTTTCGCTGCCACTGTCAAGTTTGATGATTTTCTTGGCCGAGGCACTCTCATCCGGCCCTTTTTCTTCTTCCTGGCTAGCTGGAGGTTCGTTCTCTGTCTCCGCCGCTTCCACTACCGTGGTGGGAGGCGGCTCTAACGGTGGCGCGGACCTCTTCAGGCTTATCTTCTTCTTCTCGGGCTGTTCCAAAAGAGCCGCCTCCTGAAATCATTGAATCATTCAAAATTACTGAGGAATAACATTGTGAGAAGGCAAAGTACAGAACAAAACTGCAACAAAAAAATTATTACTAGGAGCAAGCACTCGGCCCAAAATGACTACACAGCATACAAAAGGAATGCAAGGACAAAGAGCTGGGATGTGAGGACAGGGACGGAACAGTGTCAAACCCCTTAGACCATCGGGGATTGAATGCCAACTCTGCAAGAAACGAGGTCATCCCCATACTGACCCAACTTTTGGGAAATTTCTCCCACCTATACATATATTTTTGTGCATACAATTTAAATTATTTAATCACAATGAAGATTCGTCTTCTGTTTGTGTCTTACAATTAATTACATCTAATTACAATTTATTTGTAACCTTAAACCAGAATAATTATGAGTAATTATTCTGGTTACATTACGTTGATAAATTAAGGGGATGATGAAATCCCTGTGACATATATGTATGCCACATCTACAAAGAGTTAATAATTGAATTAATAAAATGGATTCTTCATTAAATATCTATCAAACATAACTTTGATAGTATTAGTTGTTTTAAAATTATCCCAAAAATTTTTGTTTGATATATACGTACAAGAGTTCTTACATTCTTGTAAAGCCACTAGCACGCATAGTGTTTTGGGCAGGCCCTTAATCCTAATAATTAATATTTGGGTTAATATACAGTATAATTATTAATTAACGAGACTCTAAAAGAATCCAACTCAATATTCCTTCTTTCCCAAATTCAACTAAATATTCAAGTGTAAATGAACGGGGTTGGGGAGAAGGGAGCTGTCTTGGTTACAGCCAGCAAACACTATAGACAAGAGCGGTAGTAGCCAAGAGTTTTCTTCACCATTAATCGTGTGAACATCGTGGTGCTTTATCATTGCTGCCAGAATTGGTCCCGTCGATTCCTAGGAAGTAGTTGTTCCGGTTTCACCAAATTGTAGAATTTGGCCATTTTCTAAGTAGACTGTAGTGATACGGGTTATGCTCTTAACTAATGATAAATAGCACACAAGCATCGTAACCAATTTCCCTTAAAACATTTGTATAATCTAATGTCATGCCTTGTTGCTTACTACATAATAACTCATTGGCAGGCTCAACTGATCTCCACACAAGAGAAGCCAGACGCCAGATAATATTACGACGTGGTTACCTTGCGATGATTTCGGGCCTTAACATCCCCGCAGCCTGGATCCCGACTAGGCCTCCTGTTTGCTGGGTGGTCAACCAGGCTGTTGGATGCAGCTCCTCACAGCCTGACCTGTAGCCACTGTCCACGTGACAACCCTTACTAATTGATGATGTCTTGGCAACATAGGATTATATCTACTAAACAGCTGAGTTGTAAACGTTTTCACTAACCCAAGGGCAGAGCAGGTTAAATTAGATAAGTTTAAATTAATAAAGTAAACATTAGTAATAAATTCATATTTAACAACATGCTCTATTCTAATCTTACTTACAATACAAGTCACCTAAGATTGTGGATTTATTTGCAAAAAGATTTATACAAAATACAGTCCACTAAGCAACCAATTGAGTAACCAGTTTATTATTGAAGTAAAATTCAAATTCAAAGAAATAAATCAATTCCTGCAAATATTTCCCAAACAATTCAAGTGGTTGGATACAATCATGTGTAAAAGCTATGAATATGGAAAAATAATAAGAAGAATCTTTGACAGATGTAATAAAAATGAAAAATGGATATCCATATTCAAATTCTACATAGGGATGAGTTGTTGCTTGTTAAAAGCACATTTATGAGCTGCAGTCTACCTGAGGTAATATGACCTGCTGCAGGACAAACAGGATAACCCCTTTGCTTTTGAGACGAGACATTAGAACGAGATCCTCCTTAAACGAGGCTTAGCGTGTTTATGACGTATTAGAATGTTGTTACAACTTGCTATATTGGTTGTTATAACTGGTTAGGTGTAAAAACTTGTTCGAACGTTGTACCAACGTCACAGTTTCGGTGTGTGTTTGGCAGGTAGATTACATAAAAACTCCCTAAACCTTCCAGAGTTTAACAGTGCTATGGCATGCCACCCAGATTCTCCAGTTTGTGCCTACATTTTCTTAACTTGTCTTGTCTAGTCTTATCTGTGTCTTGCTGACAAAATGTAACACTAAGAGATGCATCAATATTCTCTCATTCACAAATGCTTCAAATTTGGAGCTTTCTTGACAACTGTCTCTTTTATGATTATTTACCTTTGGCTTGCCAATTGGCACACCCGCAGAAGTAGCTACATATCCGTAAGATAGCAATTTTCATAAGCATTTCTTCAATCAGCTGCATATTTTTAATTACATGTAATTTGCCAAGATTTGCAGACAAGACTATTGCATCATTTAACTTTGCCAAAAGATTTTATGACAATATTCTGTTTTCAAAATTGTTCCTTAGTCTAAAAATGCCTTTTCCACTCTATAATGAAATACTATATAATGAAAGACATGATAAAAATTTAAGTATCTCAACTAAATAAAATCATTACAGTACTATATACAGTATGCTACATGCCCCAAGTAAAATAAAAGGGTATTTTTGAATTTTTTGTTTTGTAAAACTATTTGAGTTTTACTTATTTAAAAAAAGCTAATATACAGTACTTTTAACTTTGGTCTAGAGAAAGAATAGCCCATTCTCAAGTAGTTACATACATCTCGTACTCTTATGTTCCCGCCTAAAGCTGCCTCCTCCTCTTGGGGAGTCAATTTCCCCAACTCCGCAGCATCCATATCTTCTCCACCTAAGATCTCCTCTTCGTCGAAGTCCTCGTCATCGCCTTCAACTTGACCAAGCTCAACATTCCCTCCTCGTGGGAAAAACATACAATTAAAATACAGGGTACTGTACTATAATAATTATAATAAATGATAAAGTACTATAAATAAGTACTGTACTGTAAATTATAAGGTGAAACTACTTCTTCAATAACATTTACTTTCAATTTGGTGAATCTCTTCATCATCACACAACAGACATGAACAAATCCACAAGGACCGTGACGAGGATCCTCGTCACGGCCCTTGTGGATTTGTTCATTTGATGCATCACGTTATTATGATCTCTGTGTGTGACAACAGACATCTCAAACAAAGCAGAACCACTTGACTATTTAACAAACATTGCTGGATAATGAAGCTAGGTTCTCAAACAACCCAAGACTTGGTGATAAGCACAAGTACAATGTTTACCTTCTGAAGGAAACTAAGATGTATTGCATATTAGTGGCTTTATTTAATTAGCAACCCCTATACCTACAAATACATCTCTGCAATATGGCATGCATATGTTATGAAATTTGTTTTGATAATTATTACCATGTTGCCATCTGTATCATAACATTTAATACAATTCTGATGTTTTGAGAAACACAGAACAGAGAAACTTAAAAAATCTAAACCACATTAAAATAGAAACCAAAAATCATGAAAGAGTTTCGTAAGCCTTCCAACTAAACATGCATCCTAATCAAGTTAACATACAATATAAACAAAACCAAAACAGCTTACCACTTCCTATTGCTTCCTGTAATCTCTCGATAAGCTCGGTCTTATTTCCAGCTACTGATAATCCCCGAGACTTCAGCTCCTTTTTCAGGTCAGCCACCTGCAGAAACAATGGATATAAATTGAACAAGTTTAGATTCAGGAAAGACCTGGGTAAATACTGTGGAAACAGGGTTGTTGATTAATGGAGCAAACTACCAGGTAAAATAATAATGAGATCGCTGAATTGTTTTAAGTGTAGGCTAGACATATGCAGTACATGGGCGAGTTCAGGTCGATATAAAAATGAGCTGCCTTGTATGGGTCTTGTAAGGGCCATGGACAGAAAAAAAAAATCAAAGAAATTGCATGCTCCAATAACATTATTGAAACATGAAAAATTTGGAGATATATAAAATAAAAAGTAATAATTTTGTTTACTGTGCCTTGGGGCATGCTTACAAAAATACTGTTATTAATGTTAGAGCCACATTAAAATTAAGGGGCTATATTGAATGAAATTTCTTATATTTTCAGTCCTTAAATTGTTGGATAACACAAGACATACACACACCTAGAAAGATGAATTATTGGTAATAAAGTACATGTCCACAAAAACTAAATCAACACAAAACACCCAGTTTCTGATATCGGGCTGCCAAAACAAAGTATTACACATTATCCCTCCATTTGACTGATAATGGACCAAAACATACTGCTTGTCATCTACTTGATGGGGTTCTGGGAGTTCTACTCCCCAAGCCCGGCCCGAGGCCAGGCTCGACTTGTGAGTTTGGTCCACCAGGCTGTTGCTTGGAGCGGCCCACAGCGCCACATACCCACCACAGCCCGGCTGATCCGAAACTTCTTTTAGAAAACAGTCCAGTTTTCTCTTGAAGATGTCCACGGTTGTTCCGGCAATATATCTTATAGTCGCTATACTGACACACTATGCTACTGTACATAAAAATATCAGGCCTTAACAGCCAGTAGTTCCCATGGAACGAGCAACGGAACATTCATTATGTCTGTTGAAAATACAATTCACGGACAGTGGTCACAATGGTGGCAGAACATTTTGAAAGCAATAACAGTACAGTACTAGTACTGTATATATATACACTGTACTGTAAACTGCATATATACAGACACAGACATACAAATGTATACACAAATATACATGAGTAAGGCCTACCTAACTCAATGTTCTTGCGCATCTATTGCTTTCTGTACATAAAACAATGCAATAAGGACTGTTCTTGTATAAATAACATGGAAGTGTCAATGGAATAAGTGATCACATTCTAGAAACAAGCAAATTTTGCATGGAGTCTAAATTTCTTTTAAGCCTTTTTCATGTTTATTTATGTGTGATTTTAGTACATCCGTGAAAAAAAAAAGACCCCATATGGTATGGAATGTGCAGTACAGTATACAAATGCTATTGATATTGGAAGGCAGATTATGGTCCCCATAACCAAGGCTAAAACTCGACACAGGGTTGTGGGGAGCAGTGATAACCCTGGAAACACAAACCGAAACTGTCTCTATTTTCCGCTTGTTACAACTTGTAATAAAGTTGTTACATCTTGGCTTAACGTGTTTATGACGTATTAGAACGTTGTTACAACTTGCTATATTGGTTGTTATAACTGTTTAGGAAGTGTTAAAACTTGCTCGAATGTTGTACCAACGTCGTAGTTTTGGTGTTTGGCGAGAAGTGCAGTCGGGTTACAGCCGACAAGACCAGGCTTCGGTTCCCATGGCAAGGCCTTTGTGCAATGTTGACCAGACTACACACTAGAAGGTGAAGGGACGACGATGTTTCGGTCCGTCCTGGACCATTCTCAAGTCGATTGTGAATGGTCCAGAAACGGACCGAAATGTCGTCGTCCTTTCACCTTCTAGTGTGTGGTCTGGTCAACATTCTTCAGCGATGTTATTGTGACTCATCGCCTGCCTTTGTATAATGTTTCCTTTCAACTGCTGCATCTGTTCACCTGGCAGTAAATAGGGAGTAAAGCTCCTATTACTGGTACATCCTTGTTAGTAGTCAGTAGTTAGCTAAGAGGGACTTTCCATATGCCTAAATAAGGTTTCCTGTCCCTGGCTGTGGGAACCATAAGGTGAATTAATTCTGATATGTATGGTAACGTTACTGACCGAGTGATGCATGCCACATTACACACAACTATCATTCCCTTCATTATCGACTCATTCCTTTCCAACAGTTACACTTTCCTGGTTGAGTTTTGTTATGTTTGGGTAATTTAAGGTATGGAATGAGTTTAGAAGTGGGGCTATTCATTAAGCAGACCTTCATGCTATTACAAAAATTGGTTGTAAATTCTTTAATTTCATTAAAATTAGGCACTCTTGAAACTTTTGTCTTTTCATTATACTGGCCGACGTACAATAACCTGCATTTAATGTGTTGGAATGTGGTCATTTCACGCATCTGGTCTTCATAAGGATAGGAATCATATCATACATTAGACAGATTGCCAACCTAACCTAACCAAGCCTAAGCTAATACATTTTAACCTAACGAAATAAGCCATTTTGACAATCGAAGAACAAACTTTTTTGGGCTGTCTTGCGTATGATTCAACACTACTCCCTCTGTAATGTACATCAACAAACATAACTCAAATGCTGTTGATTTGTTACATGGTAAACATTTTAGACCATCAGTACCAACAAGGATATTTTTGCACCATGAACCTCCTACCTTGAGGTTATCTTGAGCTGATTTCGGGGCATAGTGTCCCTGCAGCCCGGTCCTCGACCAGGCTTCCACCCCCAGGAAGCAGCCCGTAGCAGCTGTCTAAACTCCCAGGTACCTATTTACTGCTAGGTGAACAGGAGCATCATGGTGAAACTCTGCCTGTTCGTTTCCGCCTCCGCCGGGGATCGAACCCGTAACCTTAGGACTACGAATCCTGAGTACTGTCCACTCAATAATCAGGTCCCTCAAACCAATCCTAGCAAATAGTAGTAATGTCTTCCAAGAGCCAGAATCCAATCAGCACAGTACCCTATGTGCTTGCAACTGATATATGTACAAACTTTATATTTGTCAGGATTCTCTAAGTTTATTCTTTGCTGATTTAACAAAATATATACTCATGGGGGTGCTAAATAACTTGGATATAGATCTCTGGGGTGTTGCATAACTTGAATATGGACCTCTGGGGTGTTACATAACTTGGATACAGATTTCTGGGGTGCTACACAACCTGGATACAGATCTCTGGGGTGCTACACAACCTGGATACAGACCTCTGGGGTGCTACACAACCTGGATACAGACCTCTGGGGTGCTACACAACCTGGATACAGACCTCTGGGGTGCTACACAACCTGGATACAGACCTCTGGGGTGCTACACAACCTGGATACAGACCTCTGGGGTGCTACACAACCTGGATACAGACCTCTAGGGTGCTACATAACTTGGATACAGACCTCTAGGGTGTTACATAACTTGGATACGCACCCTTGGGGTAATGTACAACTTGGATAATCTTCTGGTAAGGTAGTTATTCAAAATCCATTTGCAAACAATCTTGGGCTCGATGTAACCTGTACCCATATACAAGTCATTTTGGACCAAGATGGTTTGGCTTCAGATTTTAAAACCTACTTAATCATACCCTACTTCAGCTAATAATAACCAACCTAAGCTAATAATAATACTCAAATACAATGAAACGTGACTTTAATAATTAAAAAAAAAAAGAGGGTTTGATGAAATGGATTTGTACGATTTGACCATGCCCTGTGCCCGATGAATTCTTTGGACACACGCATTTTGATGGTGCAGTGCCCATTGGGTTATGGATACAATATTATCTATAATTCTAAAATGATTCTTCACACAATTCTTCAGCTGCTCCTGAAGAAGTGATACAAACAGCTCTCTGAGACATCGGAATGTTGACACCATACCCTACACAATACCGATTCTCACTCACTGAACTGGTTAACATTCACAAAGTAAGATTACTTGGATACAAGCTATATTGTATGCAAAACAGGTTGACAACGGATTTTAAAATCTACCTAACCTAATCCAACCCAAACCAATATGCCTTACCTAACCCAAACCAATTTGCCTTACCTAACTGAAACCAATTTGCCTTACCTAACCCAAACTAATTTACCTTACCTAATCCAAACCAATATGCCTTACCTAACCCAAACAATTTGCCTTACCTAACCCAAACCAATATGCCTTACCTAACTCAAACTAATCCACCTTTCCTAACCCAAACCAGTAAACATAAACAAGTAACCATTCTAACGGGACTTCGACAAGGCTCATTTTGATAGTGGGCAAATTAGCCTCGTCGAAGTCCCGTATACGATTTGACCACACCAGCAAGTATGGACATTTGCGACCCCTAAAAGCAAATACAATCCACCACCAGACGAGAACAACTACCTTAACTGACTCAAGGCAGAGTTCCAAATTCCATTCCAGAAAATGCCAAGCTATCCACTGGCTCCTGGTGCCTCTCTAGTTCCCAATGCCTTGACCTTCTAAGGTACTGCCTCACAACATTAAGATAGATACCGTGATTGCTGGGCCACACACTGTGGTATTTGAGTACTGTAGCAAAGCTTGGCACAGAGCCACGAAGTTTCTGAAAGCGGCAAAGTGATGCGGCTTCAACCTTCCTCTCTCCCTTACCGATTTTCCGCCATATTTACGCTTTGTACCACACTATAACGAAATCCCAAGAACCCTGGACATCTGGTTTGCGTCTCTACGTCACCAGAGGGTGAATTAAGATCAATACAAGGTGTATTTTCGGATAATTTGGGCTTACCTTCATTTTAGACAACTGTGTAGCGTCCTCCATGTTTGTTACTTGAGGGACCCGGAGTCTAACGCTCGCCCGCCTCTACCGACGATTTCTCTCTGTCGTTTAATTAAAACTTAATTGTAGCTTTATCATAGCTCCGATATGTGGATAAATGATTTATTTCTTACTTATAATCTTTAAATAATGAAATTAATTTCCTCGAGAGAAGTGGTATATAAAGCGTGTGCTTGGCGCTTCGCGTGCTTGCCATATTTATATATAATTTTCCTTGTTAAGGGAATTTTCCTCTTTAAGTGTCTTTAGCGTCTATTATCATGCACAAAACTAAATTGAAACTTTGTTATTAATAGGGCAGAAAGTTTAATGGAGAAATAATAAATTGCCGAATTTATAGGATCAAAAATAATTTGTACGGAATCTGGCACTATGCCAAGCGATTGAATAAAATATAATAACCCATATAATATCTCTCTCTCTCTCTCTCTCTATATATATATATATATATATATATATATATATATATATATATACATATATATACATATATATATATATATATATATATATATATATATATATATATATATATATATATATATATATATATATATATATATATATTGGTGTATACTGACAGCAGGTTTTCTTTTATACATGTCTCATTGAATATGACAGCATATTCCGTATTTAATATTTTCTAATTTAGGGCTTCTATCCCTCTTACTAATGCTCTTGCATCAGGGTTCAGCTGGAAAAGGAGTTCACCAAAAGTCATGTTGTTTTCAAGGTGAAGAAAAGAATTGAATAACAGAAGAATGTATTACATTTACTATAAACTCGCACGTTTCGAACCTTCATGGTTCATTCTCAAATGATAAGAAATTACGTTGTTGTTTAAGATTCAGCTACTCGGAACAACACGTTCCAATTAGCACGGGCTATGGTGAGCCCGTAGTGGACTTACCTGGCACAGGAGCGGGGCTGTGTCCCTGAAGAAATTAGAGAGAGAGAAGATTAAGCCACCCAAAAGGTGGCTTGGGCATGAATAGCTCGTAATTGGTGGCCCTTTTGAGCCATTTCCAGTATCAATAGATGATACTGGAGATCTGTGGAGGTGCGACTGCACCCTGCGTGACGGGAGATGTCTCCCGTGAAGAAATTAATTGATTGATGAAGATTAAGCCACCCAAAAGGTGGCACTGGCATGAATAGCCCGTAAGTGGTGGCCCTTTTGAGCCATTACCAGTATCAAAAGCTGATACTGGAGATCTGTGGAGGTGCGAATGCACCCTGCGTGACGGGAGATGTCTCCTTTGTGAATGTGTTAAGATGAAGATGAAGCCACCCAAAAGGTAGCACGGGCATGAATAGCTCGTAAGTGGTGGCCCTTCTGAGCCATTACCAGTATCAATAGAAGATACCGGAGATCTGTGGAGGCGCGACTGCACCCTGCGTGACGGGAGATGTCTCCCGTCGCTGTGAAGAAATTACTAATCTCGTTGGATTTATACCAGTACGGGGTCAGGTGCGATAACAAGTAGAATAAAGGGAATGGTCAGGGGGATAAATAGGGGATAATATGGGACGAAGCACATACAAAGATTAATCAGACGTAATGGGCCTATTATGTTGAGCAGTCTTTTGTGTTGGCATCGTTATGTTCCGGTCTTGTTCTTACACTCATGGTGGGTAGAGTAAATAGTTCCGTGATGTGGGTATTCATGGTGGCTTCTTCTATTCTTATGTGGATTGCTTCAAGAATTTGTAATCTTCTTACATCTTGGGTCAAAACGAACCATATATATCTCGAACCATGGACCCCACGCGTGTAAGGCTCTCTCTCTCTCTCTATTATATATATATATAAATATATATATATATAAATATATATATATATAAATATATATATATATATAAATATATATATATATATATATATATATATATATATATATATATATATATATATATATATATATATATATGAAGATACATCTTCATATATATATATATATATATATATATATATATATATATATATATATATATATATATATATATATATATATATATATATATATATATATATATATATATATATATATATATAGGGACCCATAGGTACTGTAGGGACCCATAGCCTCAGAGATGAGAATAAAGAGTATTCAGAGAAGACACTAGATTCTCCATGAACGGTTGAGTATTTTCTTCTCCTAACCCCCTACTTTTTATTATTATATACAATATGATTTATTTTATTTATTTTATTACATTGTGTTACAGTTTACAGAAAACACACATATATAACAATCATTTTTCGAAGTCCTAATCCAGCTCTGCAGAGGCGGGCATGTGGTCAAGATTCAGCAAGCACTTCCTCTCTGGACAGCAACACTGAGGCGCTGGGCAGGAAACTAACCATTCTTGGGTGTCTAGTTTCACCCACCTCCTTTAGGAACTTAAGTGCACATTTACCTCAGACCCCCAGGGTCTCAGAGCCTATTGGGATCAACCTGTAACAACGTTCTAGGTCCCTGTACTTATTAGTTTTCTGGGTCTTCCTGAAGGTGGCCACCCCGCCTCTCTCAGCAGTACTGAGGTAGATAGGTATCAACCAATGTAGACACACACGTGTAGTCCGACACGACCTGTCTACCTTCCCTCCATGGCTGAAAGGGTGACTCCATCTGGGCATTTTTGGATGTTGTCAGGTCTGCACAACTGAGGTTCCCTTTGTGCTGGACACCCAGCTGTAGCCAAACTTCTCTTGATGATGTCATTGACTGCTTCATGTCTGGCAATCTTTTCCTGTGACTTACGACAGATGAGACCATGACTGCCGTATTGGTTTGCCGACGCATAGCCGCAGATACACCGGTGTTCGGTGGAGACAGGGTTGACAAGGCGCAAGGCAACACCAATACTTACTGTAGGGTGCCCAAAGCAGAATTAAAGATAGCCAAGAAGAAGTCCCCAGCATGGGGAGCTTGCACAATGAGGAGGCGTGCTTTGTCCTTCTCAGTAGCTGTCTCTAGCATTGCTGAGGCAATGGGGTTAATGATAACTATTTATTATGTCAGGAGACAGGCAGCCTGTACTCACCTAGTTACCTAGGTGCTTGTGTATACATGTTAGGTTTATATCGAGGTCCCCCAAAGGTCGAGCTACTAACTCCTCCCAGGATGCAACCATGCAACAAGCTGTCTAAGTCCCGGTTACCTATTTACTGCTAGGTGAACAGAGACATTTGGTGATAGGAAACGCCTCCAACCCCTTCTGTCCCGCCCGGGATTCGTACCTGGATATCACGATTGCGAATCGAGATCGACCCCGACTATCCTATTTGGCCTGTTTGCAGTCATTCGAAAAAGTTGGACACGGTGAAGAGCCTGCAAGAGTGTCAACCTGGCTGATTCCTTTAGCGAATTTGGGATCTTAAATCCCAATCTTTTGGGATTTAAGTCTCTTAATTAGGTCCTCTGGCAATATTTCTTTCCCTAATTCACTCGTAGCACTGATTGAAGATAAGAACACAGGCAATGCTATCTGTGTCGCCTTGCGTGTATCTATACCCCAGAGTCTAACTGGGAGCGTTGCTTGGTCACATTGGTTGCTTGGTCGCATTGGTCCCATTGGTTGCTTGGTCCCATTGGTTGCTTGGTCCCATTGGTTGCTTGGTCGCATTGGTCCCATTGGTTGCTTGGTCCCATTGGTTGCTTGGTCCCATTGGTCATCTTTTAGGGAGAGGTTCAATGCTTTCACAGCTGTTGCTTTTAGGTGTGTGTTATTGTTGATTTTGTGGAACATATATATATTAGGTTGCAGTAAGTGTGATTTCTACACTCGTGCTTTTATACCAAACTTGTAAACAAGGCGTTTTGATTTAACCATTTCCAGCGCCTCGGTCGTGTAGTGGTATCTGGAAGGAAATGAATATGAATTTTGAGAAATACAATTTGTATGGTAAACTTATACTTTTCATTCAGAATAATATATTGTTGTATGAGAGTACATCATTGGAAAACAAAAAAACATACTGATGGTATTTACAATTTAAGGATATGTTTATATGTATGTACTTAAGTATGTATTTATGAATGCATGTATGTATACTAGTTGCTGAGCCTATTGGGCTCTATCATATCTATATTTGAAACTGTGGATGGAGTCAGCCTCCATCACATCACTGCCTAATGCATTCCATTTGTTAACTACTGACACTGAAAAAGTTCTCTTTAATGTCTCTGTCACTCATTTAGGTACTAAGTTTCTACCTGTGTCACCTAGTGCGAGTGCCGCCCGTGTTAAACAGGCTGCATCTACCCTAACAGTTTTCCTGAGAATTTTGCATGTGGTAATCATGTCTCACAAAACTCTTCCGTCTTCCAGCAACGTAAGGTTTAATTCCAGTAGCCGTTTCCTCGTAACTCATTCTTGTCAGTTCTGGGACTGGTCTGGGACACATGGATTTTCTCTTAATTGGTCTTGAGCGTGACCCTGCTGGAGCCGCATACTCCAGGATGGGTCTGACGTATGTGATATAGAAGGTTCTGAATGATTCCTTACGCAAATTTCTGGCCAACCTAGCATATACGAATGAAGATATCCCATTGATGTGGACTTCAGGAGACAAGTTTGGTATGATATCGACCCCATATCTTTCTCGCTATCTAACTTCTGAAAGATTTCATCTCTCATTTAGTTTCCATTTGTCCGGCCTCCTGCTCCCTATGCTAATGTTCCAGCCCGTCCTCCTAAGGTTCTACAACGTCAAGAAAACGGTCAATTTAAAGTGACCTTATCCTAAACACCCAGAGGACCCAAAACAGAAAACGGGACAGTTCGTTACTTTCGTGAGCCGCTTCCATTTTCTAGTACAATAATTTTTGGCCTTATGTAGCGCATACGATCGAAATGCGACGTTATTTGTAGGAGGACAGGTTGAATTTTCAGTAATTTGTATTTACTTGAGTTAAATTCAAGTAGCTATTTGATTGACCATTCTTTCACTTTGTTCAGGTCATCTTGTAGCCTCTTGCGCTCTTCTTGATTTAAACCTTCTCATAATGTTTACATCATGAGCAAACATTGAGAAGAATGAGTCTATTCCGTCTGGAAGATCGTTATATATGAGAAACAGGAGAAATCCTAGAACTGAATCCTTCTTTTGTTTTGTCTAGTTTTTGTTGCCTGGTCTTAGAATTCTACTAACTTGTGATGGCAAGATTTACCATTCCTTCACCCGTGCTGGTCGTGTTTTGCAAAGTTCCTTCTCCAAATGTTCCATTAGTTTATGCTCACAATCTTCTACATTACCTAGCAGGGTATGCAAGTTAAGGACACCGGCATGTAATTCAATTCTTCGTGCTTGTCTCCATTTTTGTATGTTAAGATTACATTAGCTACCTTCCAACTTTCTGGTAGGTCTCCTGTTTCCAGTAGTTGACTAAACACAGCAGGAACTGGCACTCATACTCTTCTGTTCCCTCTTTTAGCATCCATGTGAGATTCTGTCTGGTTCAACAGCTTTTTCACAGCCAGTTCCAGCGGATGCTTTCTCACCTCATCTACGGTACTCTCAACTTCCTCCAGTGCTGCTTGGTATAACCCTCTCTCTCTTAGTTCAGGCACTTCTTCCTCTATTGTGAAGACCTGAAATGTCTTAACCTAAAAATTAACAATACTCAAATTATGAGTCGAGGAGATGGGAAATTCCTTCGTGTTCACATTGACGAGCTGAATATCCATTGCCATATATAAAATATAACCAAAAAGTTTATAAAACAGTATAGGCATTTTCTCCAAAGTCAGATACTGAGTTATCAACCCTGCACCCAGCGTTATTAACCACGTATTATTCAACGATTTACCTATAACTCACCTATGGTATCTGTGCAAGGGGATTTACTACACAAAATTTCCTCCGACTCCTAATTACGCAACATCAATCATCATCTAGAACACACTCCAGTCCATCTGTAACTGTAAAACTGTGAACTGCAGTGTTCATCCTGATCTTAAGTGCTTGCTAGAGGGCTGTAATAGAACCCATTGGACACCCTCGGTAACCAAAAGACGGCCAATCTCCCTCTTCCTTAAAGCAGTTTATGTCTAGCTAGCATTATTGGGTAACGAAGGAGTTAGTTACCCAAACGTTACCATTCCTTTGGGTAACGAATGGAAGTTTGAGCCCATTATGTGCTTCTGTAACCCTTTCCACTACCGCCCACAAGATGGGTATGGGGGGTGCATAATAAATGAACTAAACTAATGCCAGCACATCTCTCGATACAAAACCCACACCCTGACACACCCTTACAAATACAAACATACCCACTGTACCAAGTGACGTACCTCATAGCCCGGCTCATCTTCTCATAATTCATATAAGGGTTGTTTTTCACCGCCCCCCACAGTTTGCCCGCCTTCTGCGGATCAACAAAGCGGAAGATCCCGTTTTCTTTGTCTTGCCATTCCACGACGGACGGGCATGTGGTAGGGTCGTGCAGGAGGCTGGAGATGAACTCCCAGATCTTAGGTATCTTCTTAGACATCAGGTGCTGCTTGTCCCCTTCTGTCACGCAACACAAGAGAGAGAGAGATGTAAGTTGTGGCTGCATGCTAGGAGCCTACTGAGAGAGAGAGAGAGAGAGAGAGAGAGAGAGAGAGAGAGAGAGAGAGAGAGAGAGAGAGAGAGAGAGAGAGAGAGAGAGAGAGAGAGATTATTATAAAGAGCTTAGCAATAAATTATAATTACATATGTAAACTATTATTCAATAAACTCTAGCCCGTCCCACTTTTGGGACCGGCATGTAGGCATCCTAGTAAGTTGTGTATGTATATGTATATGTATATATATGTATATGTATATGTATATATATATATATATATATGTATATATATATATATATATATGTATATATATATATATATATATATATATATATATATATATATATATATATATATATATATATATATATATATATATATATATATATATATATATATATATTTCAAAATGAATACGAAAACCATTGATAAAACAAACATCTTGTTTAAAATGCCAACATGTGATGGTCTCCAAAGGAATTTAATTTAAAATCTGTCTTCTTTAGCAGCTAAAACATTCATTCGAATATCACAGACTATTTTCTGGGTGTTACTACTATGTGCGTTCACTGCCAGGAGTGCACTCTGCCTAGCTGATGACGGGATCACTATAGGCCGTGCTACATGGACATTTTGTCCAGAGTAAATGAAACGTAACTGAATCTACAACAACAACAACAACAGCAGCACTCTGCGAGTCACAGTATATAAGTCCACTGTCTTTGTCTTTTAAACATTAAGTGGCAAGGTATATATATATTTTTTGAGATATATACAAGAGTTGTTACATTCTTGTACAGCCACTAGTACGCGTAGCGTTTCGGGCAGGTCCCTGGAATACGATCCCCGCCGCGAAGAATCGTTGTTACAACCAAGTACACATTTTACTGTTGAGTTAAACAGAGGCTACAGTTAAGGATTTGCGCCCAGTAAATCCTCCCCGGCCAGGATACGAACCCATGACAAAGCGCTCGCGGAACGCCAGGCGAGTGTCTTACCACTGCACCACGGGGACTAATTAACGAATTTTGTATAAGAATATAAGAACATAAGAACAAAGGCAACTGCAGAAGGTCTATTGGCCCATACGAGGCAGTTCCTATTTATAGCCACCCAATCCCACTCATATACATGTCCAACCCATGCTTGACACAATCGAGGGACCCCACCTCCACAATGTTACGCGGCAATTGGTTCCACAAATCAACAACCCTGTTACTGAACCAGTATTTACCCAAGTCTTTCCTAAATCTAAACTTATCCAATTTATACCCATTGTTTCGTGTTCTGTCTTGTGTTGATACTTTTAATACCCTATTAATATCCCCTTTGTTATGTCCCTTCACCCACTTGTAAACCTCTATCATGTCACCCCTAACTCTTCGCCTTTCCAGTGAATGCAACTTAAGCTTTGTTAATCTTTCTTCATATGAAAGATTTCTAATTTGGGGAATTAACTTAGTCATCCTACGCTGGACACGTTCAAGTGAATTTATATCCATTCTATAATATGGCGACCAAAACTGAACTGCATAATCTAAATGGGGCCTAACTAGAGCAAGATATAGCTTGAGAACCACACCAGATGTCTTGTTACTAACGCTGCGATTAATAAATCCAAGTGTCCGATTTGCCTTATTACGAACATTTATGCATTGATCCTTTTGTTTTAAATTCTTACTAATCATAACTCCCAGATCCCTTTCGCAATTCGACTTCGCAATCTCAACACCATCTAGCTCGTATCTTGTAACCCTATCATCATTACCTAACCTCAGAACTTTACATTTATCAGCATTAAACTGCATCTGCCAATCCTTCGACCATTTCAAAACCCTATCTAGATCAACTTGAAGTGATAGTGAGTCCTCCTCCGAATTAATTTCCTTACCGATTTTCGTATCATCGGCAAATTTGCAAATGTTGCTACTCAAACCTGAATCTAAATCATTTATATAAGAACATAAGAACATAAGAACAAAGGTAACTGCAGAAGGCCTATTGGCCCATACGAGGCAGCTCCTATTCTATAACCACCCAATCCCACTCATATACTTGTCCAACCCGTGCTTGAAACAATCGAGGGACCCCACCTCCACAATGTTACGCGGCAATTGGTTCCACAAATCAACAACCCTGTTACTGAACCAGTATTTACCCAAGTCTTTCCTAAATCTAAACTTATCCAATTTATACCCATTGTTTCGTGTTCTGTTCTGAGTTTATACTTTTTATACCCTATTAATATCCCCCCGGTTATGTCCATTCATCCACTTGTAAACCTCTATCATGTCACCCCTAACTCTTCGCCTTTCCAGTGAATGCAACTTAAGCTTTGTTAATCTTTCTTCATATGAAAGATTTCTAATTTGGGGAATTAACTTAGTCATCCTACGCTGGACACGTTCAAGTGAATTTATATCCATTCTATAATATGGCGACCAAAACTGAACTGCATAATCTAAATGGGGCCTAACTAGAGCAAGATATAGCTTGAGAACCACACCAGGTGTCTTGTTACTAACGCTGCGATTAATAAATCCAAGTGTCCGATTTGCCTTATTACGAACATTTATGCATTGATCCTTTTGTTTTAAATTCTTACTAATCATAACTCCCAGATCCCTTTCGCAATCCGACTTCGCAATCACATAAGAACATAAGAACAAAGGTAACTGCAGAAGGCCTATTGGCCCATACGAGGCAGCTCCTATTCTATAACCACCCAATCCCACTCATATACTTGTCCAACCCGTGCTTGAAACAATCGAGGGACCCCACCTCCACAATGTTACGCGGCAATTGGTTCCACAAATCAACAACCCTGTTACTGAACCAGTATTTACCCAAGTCTTTCCTAAATCTAAACTTATCCAATTTATATCCATTGTTTCGTGTTCTGTCCTGTGTTGATACTTTTAATACCCTATTAATATCCCCCCGGTTATGTCCATTCATCCACTTGTAAACCTCTATCATGTCACCCCTAACTCTTCGCCTTTCCAGTGAATGCAACTTAAGCTTTGTTAATCTTTCTTCATATGAAAGATTTCTAATTTGGGGAATTAACTTAGTCATCCTACGCTGGACACGTTCAAGTGAATTTATATCCATTCTATAATATGGCGACCAAAACTGAACTGCATAATCTAAATGGGGCCTAACTAGAGCAAGATATAGCTTGAGAACCACACCAGGTGTCTTGTTACTAACGCTGCGATTAATAAATCCAAGTGTCCGATTTGCCTTATTACGAACATTTATGCATTGATCCTTTTGTTTTAAATTCTTACTAATCATAACTCCCAGATCCCTTTCGCAATCCGACTTCGTAATCACAACACCATCTAGCTCGTATCTTGTAACTCTATCATCATTACCTAACCTCAGAACTTTACATTTATCAGCATTAAACTGCATCTGCCAATCCTTTGACCATTTCAAAACCCTATCTAGATCAACTTGAAGTGATAGTGAGTCCTCCTCCGAATTAATTTCCCTACCGATTTTCGTATCATCGGCAAATATTATAAACATATTATAAATGCACCCCAGTGATGCACCCCATCACCCCGTGATGGGGTGCATCTATCGAGAGCTGGGGTTGTTGCTGTTGCGAACTCGCTAGAAGAAGTGGTTAGAGGTGTTTGTTTGGGTTTAAACTGTTAGTAGATAGAGGTATGGGAATTGATTTGGAGGAAGGAGGTAATAAAAGTATGTGTTTGTGGGAGAAAGGAATTGGCAAAACGATCAGGGAAAGAGAAGGTCCGCAAAATAACAATTCACTTAGGGTATATTACACTAACAGTAGAAGTCTAAGAAATAAAATTAACGAATTAAATGCTCTTGTCTGCACAGAAAAAATAGATATTATTGCACTTACCGAAACGTGGATGAATGTAGAAAATAGAGAACTATTAGCTGAATATCAAATATATGGATTTAAACTATTTCACACAGATAGATATATTAGACGAGGAGGTGGAGTAGCCATATATGTTAGGGACAATTTGAAATGTAGTCTCAAAGAGGGAATCAAAACAGAGCCACACACAGAAACTATTTGGATTGAATTAAACGAAAAAGCTAATAATATTATAATAGGAGTAATATATAGGCCACCAAATTTAGACAGAATGGAAGCAAAGCATCTATGGGATGAAATATCTAGAGCATCTAGATCTAACAGTATTTATGTCATGGGTGACTTTAATTTTAGCGGAATAAACTGGTTGAACAAAACAGGGAATAGTGAAGCAGAAGATTTTCTAGAATTAATTGACGATTGCTTTCTTACGCAACACATTAAGGAACCAACACGGGAAAATAATATTTTAGATTTAGTGTTAACTAACAGGGAAACGCAAATTAATGACATCGAAATAGGGAGTGAGCTAGGGAGCAGTGATCACAAAGAAATCAGATTTAGCATAGAATGGAATAGACCAGTAGGAGAAAATTCTGTTAAAGTGCCAGATTTTCGAAAAGCTGATTTTAATAGCCTAAGAAATTTTTTGGGTCAAATTGATTGGAAAGGCTTGGGTATGGGGTGTGGGCCGGTCTTGGAGCGAGACATGAACCCAGCGATAGGTGACTTAAATGGGGATTTCGATGTGGATTCAATATATAACTTATTTAAGAATATTCTAAACAAAGCACAGGAACGTAGTATACCATACAAATTGAATAGATCGTATACTAATGACCCAAAGTGGATAACAAAGAATTTGAAGAACCTTATAGGTAAAAAGAGAGCTTGGTACAAAAGGATTAAAAATGGGGAGGTCACTTTAGAACAGGAATTCGTACAACTGGTTAGAAATGTTAAAAAAGAGATAAGGAAAGCAAAAAGAAACTATGAAGTTCGCATAGCAGGGCAAGCAAAGACAAATCCTAAAGGGTTTTTTCAGTTATATCGTACTAAGACTAGGGAAAGGATAGGTCCATTAAAAACTGAGACAGGTCAAATAACAGATAGTGATGAAGAGATGAGTAGTATTTTTAATAAATATTTTGTATCTGTATTTACTAAAGAGGAACTTAACAATATGCCTTCAGCCGAACAAGTCTATGTGGGTGGGGACGAGGACAGGTTGACGAGTTTAGCAGTTACCAGGGAGGATGTTCTTAAACAAATAGTAAAACTCAAACCAAACAAATCCCCAGGGCCGGATGAAGTGTTTGCTAGGGTGCTTAAAGAATGCAAAGAGGAGCTTTGTGACCCACTGTCAACCATATTTAATAAATCAATAGAGTCAGGCAGAGTGCCAGAGTTTTGGAAAGTTGCTAATGTGATACCAGTTTTTAAGAAAGGAGATAGATCACTTGCGTCTAACTATCGACCAATTAGCCTAACGTCTATTGTGGGAAAGTTACTCGAATCTATAATAGCAAATAAAATTCGTCTTCATCTTGAAAAACATAAATTAATAATTGAGTCGCAACATGGTTTTATAAATGGCCGTTCATGTTTAACAAATTTGTTATCTTTTTATTCTAGCATTGTTGAGGCAGTTGATAGTGGTGGGGATTGCGATGTTGTATACCTTGACTTTAGCAAAGCTTTTGATACAGTGCCACATGAAAGACTGATTAAAAAAATAGAGTCTCATGGTATTGGGGGTGCTATATTAAGCTGGATTAGGGCATGGCTATACCAAAGGAAACAGAGAGTTAGTATAAATGGAATCAAGTCAGAGTGCGAAAATGTTGTAAGTGGAGTGCCTCAAGGCTCTGTCCTGGGACCTCTGTTGTTTATAATATATATAAATGATTTAGATTCAGGTTTGAGTAGCAACATTTGCAAATTTGCCGATGATACGAAAATCGGTAGGGAAATTAATTCGGAGGAGGACTCACTATCACTTCAAGTTGATCTAGATAGGGTTTTGAAATGGTCAAAGGATTGGCAGATGCAGTTTAATGCTGATAAATGTAAAGTTCTGAGGTTAGGTAATGATGATAGAGTTACAAGATACGAGCTAGATGGTGTTGTGATTGCGAAGTCGGATTGCGAAAGGGATCTGGGAGTTATGATTAGTAAGAATTTAAAACAAAAGGATCAATGCATAAATGTTCGTAATAAGGCAAATCGGACACTTGGATTTATTAATCGCAGCGTTAGTAACAAGACACCTGGTGTGGTTCTCAAGCTATATCTTGCTCTAGTTAGGCCCCATTTAGATTATGCAGTTCAGTTTTGGTCGCCATATTATAGAATGGATATAAATTCACTTGAACGTGTCCAGCGTAGGATGACTAAGTTAATTCCCCAAATTAGAAATCTTTCATATGAAGAAAGATTAACAAAGCTTAAGTTGCATTCACTGGAAAGGCGAAGAGTTAGGGGTGACATGATAGAGGTTTACAAGTGGATGAATGGACATAACCGGGGGGATATTAATAGGGTATTAAAAGTATCAACACAGGACAGAACACGAAACAATGGATATAAATTGGATAAGTTTAGATTTAGGAAAGACTTGGGTAAATACTGGTTCAGTAACAGGGTTGTTGATTTGTGGAACCAATTGCCGCGTAACATTGTGGAGGTGGGGTCCCTCGATTGTTTCAAGCACGGGTTGGACAAGTATATGAGTGGGATTGGGTGGTTATAGAATAGGAGCTGCCTCGTATGGGCCAAAAGGCCTTCTGCAGTTACCTTTGTTCTTATGTTCTTATGTTCTTAAACAAATATTATAATATATATTATAAACAACAGAGGTCCCAGGACAGAGCCCTGAGGCACCCCACTTACAACATTTTCCCACTCTGACTTGACTCCATTTATACTAACTCTCTGTTTCCTTTGGTATAGCCATGCCCTAATCCAGCTTAATATAGCACCCCCAATACCATGAGACTCTTTTTAATCAGTCTTTCATGTGGCACTGTATCAAAAGCTTTGCTAAAGTCAAGGTACACAACATCGCAATCCTTACCACTATCAACTGCCTCAACAATGCTAGAATAAAAAGATAACAAATTTGTCCATTTGGTCCGGGAGACATCTCCCGTCACGCAGGGTGCAGTCGCACCTCCACAGATCTCCAGTATCATCTATTGATACTGGTGATGGCTCAAAAGGGCCACCACTTACGAGCTATTCATGCCCCTGCCACCTTTTGGGTTGCTTCATCTTCATCTTAACACATTCATAAGGGAGACATCTCCCGTCATGCAGGGTGCATTCGCACCTCCACAGATCTCCAGTATCAGCTCTTGATACTGGTAATGGCTTAAAAGGGCCACCACTTACGGGTTATTCATGCCCGTGCCACCTTTTGGGTGGCTTAATCTTCATCAATCAATCACGTCTCCTCACGGGAGACATCTCCCGTCACGCAGGGTGCAGTCGCACCTCCACAGATCTCCAGTATCAGCTCTTGATACTGGTAATGGCTCAAGGCCACCACTTACGGGCTATTCATGTCCGTGCCACCTTTTGGGTGGCTTAATCTTCATCAATCATCAATCTGTAGTTACCACCAACAACACCCTGCTTCAGGGACTTCTACACCTCGCCGACAAGTTGGCGGGCAACGACGTCCACATCATCAACCAGCTGCTCACCGCAAATGGATTACCGACGGTGACCTCCCAGCTCCTCCAACAGTTGCCGGCTCGACGTCCTAAGGTCTGACCCCGCAACACGCCACCCACCCTGGCTGCCCGTGCCAACGAAAACATCACATCCGAGGACGACGACGGACCACCCGAAACTCCCACAACCATTACCAGGAGGCTCTCCAGAGCCACCACCGACGTCGACGAGAATGGCCTTGCGACCAACGACAACGAAGACAAAAGTACTTGCCATGTGCTCTTCATTCCGGCCAGCTAGTTCAGTGGCAACGAACACACCAGAAGATAATTGGCCCACATATATAACAAGAAAATCAGTCAGAGCAAATACCCTCACCCTATATATGTCCACGCCAACACCATGAACTCCTCTACTGACCTCACCATACTGAAGGATACCGCGACCCAGAATTCCACCGCAAATTCCGCAAATTCCCAAACGGACAAATGCAATTCCTCGAAAAGGAGGACGATTCTGATGGTACCAAACTACCGAGGTTGTTCTGTTCAAGTATAAAGTCCACATTAAACTGCACATTAACTGCCTTGCACATTAAACTGCAACCTGGCGACCAAGCCTCCTGCGGGTTATAAACTGCGAGCGACCATGAAGATCCCATCCATCCACAGGTCTACAGTATCAGTTAGTGGTACTGGTAATGGCTCCAAAGAGTATCCACTTACGGGCTATTCATGCCCGTGCCACCTTTTAGGTGGCTTAATCTTTATCAGTCAATCAATCGAGCAATCATCAGTATAATTTCAACAGTGGTTCAGTACAGACGCTCGAGAGTTACCGCACATCTTCAACCTCAAGAATGTAGCACTCGACGTGTACAGTTCCTACCCGAAGACGCTTTAGCTTCGACATAGAGCAGACAGCCAGACTCCGGCCGCCTCCAGCTTCGAGGCTCTCGTCCCGCATAGAGCTCCGCGACTCTGGCCTCACTCAACTCTGCTCCGCTCCAGGCTTCTACCACACTGCCAACAACCGACTGCTGTAACCATGACTACTAAATAAATATAGAAAACCACTAAACTCTGTGTATCTAATCAACCAAATAAACGTAACATAATCGTACGTTACAATACAAAAGTACTTATATTTGTGTAAAGCTTACATCTCTCCCACAGTCTCCTCTTGAGAGAAGAAAGGTACCTCGGGTAGGTGGAGGTACCGTATATAAACTGAAGGTATCGTACAGTAGGTGGAACACAAGCAGAGGCGCCACTATTGCACTCCTTACTGGAATGTGAAGTTACTGAAGCCCTGCGCATCAAAGTCAACATTAATCCAACGACAGCAGCTGCATTAGATGCATATTCCACAGCCACTACAGTGATTAGAAAAGCCGTTAAAGAATGGGACTCACTAGTGAACATTCTGCACCTACATCCGCCACCAAGATAATGTTATTAAAACACAACTAAAACAGAAGCAAAAATAGAAACAGGGAAAAAAGGAGGAAACCCCACCTCCATTTAAAAATTTGACCCAAATATCAGAGTAACAAGGTTATCGCGTATAACCGAACTCAATTACGGGCTCACCATAGCCCGTGCTACATGGACATTTCGTTCTGAGTAACTAAATCTAAAACAACAACAACAACAACGAACAGTAGGTGCGGGTAGCGTATACTGTCTCGATGAGCAGGCGATGAGTCACAATAACGTGGCTAAAGTAAGTTGACCAGACCACACACTAGAAGGTGAAGGGACAACGACGTTTCGGTCCGTCCTGGACCATTCTCAAGTCGATTGTGCATGGTCCAGGATGGACCGAAACGTCGTCGTCCCTTCACCTTCTAGTGTGTGGTCTGGTCAACTGTCTCGATTACTTACTTGGTTTAGGCGGCCTGCCAGGTTTTCGCTTTTGGGGTTTTTGGTTGTGTGTACCGGTTGTCAGCTTCACCTCACCTGGAAAGTATAGTCGTGAGTTATGGGTAGGGAAAAATATCTCCTTGGGCAACGGTAAAGAAATATACCCGCTGGTGGAGGCCCCACTCTTTCCCGGGTAAAGCTACAACCTGAGAGAAGTATTTATCCTTCTACGTATAATTAAAATGGTGACCACAGGAACAGGTCTATTAATATTCCCATTTTCGTGTCTAGGAGTAAGAGCGATATGTTAGTTAATTGGTTCAGAGTGAGCCTCAGGGTACACAATCGCCGAACTATTCTGTCTGTTCTAATCATTCCGGTATAGGCATCTTTCTTCCGAAAACTTCTCCTGGCGTTCGTTATGCTACTTTACATAAACCACACCTGACCTGACCTTCACTGTGCTACCTTACACACACCACACCTGACCTGCACTGTGTTACCTTACACATATAACACCTGACCTGGCCTTGATATATATAATGCATTGTGCACTCCAAACCTCACGGGAGACATCTCCCGTCACGCAGGGTACAGTCGCACCTCCACAGATCTCCAGTATCAGCTCTTGATACTGGTAATGGCTTAAAAAGGCCACCACTTACGGGCTATTCATGCCCGTGCCACCTTTTGGGTGGCTTAATCTTCATCAATCAATCATCTCCAAACCTGAACTAGTCTGAATAATTAGTTCACTAGACACCTCTCAGAGTGCATATTCCTGGTCTATTATGGCTACCACTTACTGTTGTCAAAGGTCTCCAGCGTCTGAGGTAGAGAGGACGGCACTGACTTGCAGAGTATAGGGAATATCTTGTTGGAGGCTGTTGGCTTAGAGCGTAGCACGCTCGAAGCTTCGGCGTCCAGGGGGCGTCTCCTGGGGTCTGGATCCCTGAAATTCCACTCGTATGGTGCGTCGTACGAGTCCATGAGGGAGGGTGATGGTTGCTGGTGAAGGCGGCCCTCAGGGTCCATGAGGGAGGGTGATGGTTGCTGGTGAAGGCGGCCCTCAGGGTCCATGAGGGAGGGTGATGGTTGCTGGTGAAGACGGCCCTCAGGGTCCATAAGGGAGGGTGATGGTTGCTGGTGAAGGCGGCCCTCAGGGTCCATGAGGGAGGGTGATGGTTGCTGGTGAAGGCGGCCCTCAGGGTCCATGAGGGAGGGTGATGGTTGCTGGTGAAGGCGGCCCTCAGGGTCCATGAGGGAGGGTGATGGCTGCTGGTGAAGGCGGCCCTCAGGGTCCATGAGGGAGGGTGATGGTTGCTGGTGAAGGCGGCCCTCAGGGTCCATGAGGGAGGGTGATGGTCGCTGGTGAAGGCGGCCCTCAGGGTCCATGAGGGAGGGTGATGGTCGCTGGTGAAGGCGGCCCTCAGGGTCCATGAGGGAGGGTGATGGTCGCTGGTGAAGGCGGCCCTCAGGGTCAATGAGGGAGGGTGATGGTTGCTGGTGAAGGCGGCCCTCAGGGTCCATGAGGGAGGGTGATGGTTGCTGGTGAAGGCGGCCCTCAGGGTCCATGAGGGAGGGTGATGGTTGCTGGTGAAGGCGGCCTTCAGGGTCCATGAGGGAGGGTGATGGTCGCTGGTGAAGGCGGCCCTCAGGGTCCATGAGGGAGGGTGATGGTTGCTGGTGAAGACGGCCCTCAGGGTCTATGAGGGAGGGTGATGATTGCTGGTGAAGGCGGCCCTCAGGGTCCATGACGTAGGGAATTGGTTGGTGATGAAGACGGCCCTCAGGGTTCATGACGGACGGGACTATAAGGTCCAGAGAGACATTGTCCCAGCAGCACAATGCTTCTAGCCCGCTATCTGCAATATTGACATCAAATATTACAAAAACGCAACAAGGAATATTTCAAGTAAATTTTACTCTCTCCGAAATATTAAAATAATTTTTTGTTTGTTCCCACACACACACAACCTCAGTGGAAACTAGAAATTCATTATAGGGTCCGTGGATAGCCAAATAGCAAATTAATTATCCACTGAAAAGCACTGTAGTGAGTAATCCTTATACTCGCTCCATTATCTCATTATCTTAATGGCTTAACTAATTAGCACTTACTACACAAGCTATAATCCTATCCCTAATTACAGGTAACAGTTCTCACGTCCTCCTATCCTAGTAGAGAAAGGTGAGGGGTAGTCACCAAATATAAGGAAGCGATATGAGAATAGACAACCACGGGAGACATCTCCTGTCACGCAGGGTGCAGTCGCACCTGTACAGATCTCCAGTATTAGCTCTTGATACTGGTAATGGCTCAAAAGGGCCTCCACTTACGGGCTATTCATGTCCGTGCCACCTTTTGGGTGGCTTAATCTTCATCTCTCAATCAATCAATCGAATAGACAACAGTACAATTTCCAGTCAAGAATGTAGCACTCGGCGTAGGCAGTTCTAATCGTCTCCAAGACGCTACAGCTTCGACACAGAACAGGCAGCAGACTAGGACCGCATCCAGCTACAACGCTCTCCCACATAGAGCTCCGCGACTCCGGCCACACTCAGCTCTCTGCTCTGCTCCAGGCTTCGTCTCAACGTCTACGACACTGCTGTATCCAGGACTACTAAATAAATATGAAACCCACTAAACACTGTGTATCTAATCTACCCAACAACGTAACATAATCGTACCTTACAGCACAATCTTATGACAAATATATATCTTGGCGCGCGCGATGTGGCAAGTGGCAAGTAATGTACGACCACTCACAGCATTCCTTAATAATTGTTTGCGTAAGCTGGAGAGAAACCTTATGGTCAGTGTGTGACACCATTATCCATGACACCTATGCTGAGAATAGGTGCCATGTATAAAGGATAAATGTTATCTATTCTTTATCCAATATCCATGGATATTGGATAGAGAACAGTCAACTTCGAGGAAAAATCCGGAGTTGGAGCCCCTAAGGCAGTTCGTTGTTGACTTCAACCTCGTTCTGGCAGCTCCAGCGACGGCGCTGGAACCAAAACGTATTGCCGTTCGCCTTTCCATTGGGAACTTTCAGCAACGTGGAGCGGTCGAGGGACCTGCTGTATGGGTAACAGCTTCTCCTCTATTTCGTCCTACCCAGGCTTTGCGCCCTGGAGAGGTAGGTCACTCCAGCCTCGACAACCAGAGCACAACTCCAGAGTATTTGGTCCACGGGAGACATCTCCCGTCACGCAGGGTGCAGTCGCACCTCCACAGATCTCCAGTATCAGCTCTTAATGCTGGTAATGGCTCAAAGGGGCCACCACTTACGGGCTATTCATGCCCGTGCCACCTTTTGGGTGGCTTAATCTTCATCAATCAATCAACTCCATAGTCTCCCGAGACTGATGGATGCCTTCCACTACTATGCTGAGAATGTCACATATATACGAGGGTGTAAACAAATAACTCAACCTACATGTATGAAAAGAAAGTGACGATATTTTGGGTCTGATCCTACAATTACTAAGCAAAACGTAATGTCTATATTCTTGGAAGAGTAACTCGGCAGGAGTGGGACATTTTAATTATTAAATTATAATTATATAAGTATATAAATTATAAGTACATAAATTATAAATATACAAGTATATGATTTATAATTGTAAGTATATAAATTATGAGTATGTAAATTATGGGTATATCAATTATGAACATATAAATATATAAATTATGAGCATATAAGTATATAAATTATGAGTTGAAATATATCAATTATGAGTATATAATTATGTAAATTATGAGAATTTCTTAAATGGTTGCGTTACAAAGGCTGCATCATGAGAAAGGTGAATATTAGGCCTAGGATGAGTAGTAGGCTTAGGGTGAGTAGTAGGCTATGGTGAGTGAGTAATGGGCTTTGGGTGACCTCAATAAGCCAAACAGGTTTTCTGTCCTCCCATTTGAATAGTAAATTAAGTTTCCGTGGCACAGTTGGCTGCATTGTCGATGCACAATTGGGGATCCAGGGTTCAATTCCCGTGCGGGATAGATATTTTTAATTTCGTTTCTTTTGACCTAATGGCTCTATTCACCTAACAGTAAACAGGCACCTGCTGTGTGTTTGTATCCCGGGGAGGATGCAAGGACCTTGGGGGGGAGGGGAGCTTGATATTAGTAGTAGTAGGCATCCATCAGTCTCAGGAGACTATGGAGTTGCACTCTGGCGTCGGCCTGGTCTGGAGTGGCCTCACCAGGGCGCAAAGCCAGAGGGGGACCTTGATATAAGCCTAAGGTATATATATATATATACACACAGGCTTCCTGTACCCGATAGCGGGAATTATTAGTAACCTACCTTGCCGATGCCGGAAGCGTTTTACAGAGTGTTGGGTGGGCGCTTGGAGCCACGCCAGTTTCTTGCCACAGGCTGTCGGCAGCCTTCGGGAGTGCAGCAACATCATTCCACCAGTCCAAACACCGGTTGGCAGTCACTTGGCTTCTGAGGATCATAGATAATCTCATGAATAAACGATAAGCAATACTGTACAGAGATAACAACGAAAGAAAGGATTAGAATAGGAAAAAGACAAATTAAATCGCAGCAACCTATTGTTTCTATGATAAAATATTGAGGCTATTGAATGGGATCTAAGCCGTGTTTCTGGACTACCATTATACACCATTTTCTCACAAATTTGATAAATTTACATTCCGGAAAAGACCTGGGTAAATACTAGTTTGGAATACAGTTTGTAGACTGATGGAACAAATTACTGGGTAATATCATACACGTGGGGTCGTGCGAGTGTTTCAAGTGTAGGTTAGACATATATAAGTGTAATATATATTTTGACTAGTGAAAGTCTAAGTTCCCTTCCAAGAGTCAATTATAATTGTCACTTCTATAATTATGCTCATAAAGATCTGACTAATCACCAGTTCCCAGCGATATACTTTTAGACTCAATGGTATCCTACCTACTAACCTCAATGAAGATTATATATAGTATTATATAAGAATATTCATAATTTTAGAAACTATATACTAAAATAATATCCTAGGGCAGGGGAGGACAAAACTTTGGTACACGTGCCAAAGGTGGCACACCAAAGAACTTTTTTCTGGCACCTAAAACCCAGTGCTCACCTTTAAAATAATTAAATAAATAAATATCCAACTGATATGAATTCCCTATTTTAACTTAATACAATACAATTTTACTAAGTAGAGCTATACCAAATAAAAAAAATGCAATAAAGACACAAACACTGGACTGAGTAATAATAATAAGAAAAGGAAAGACACAAACACTGGACTGAGTAATAATAAGAAAAGGAAAGACACAAACACTGGACTGAGTAATAATAATAAGAAAAGGAAAGACACAAACACTGGACTGAGTAATAATAATATGAAAAGGAAAGACACAAACACTGGACTGAGTAATAATAATATGAAAAGGAAAGACACAAACACTGGACTGAGTAATAATAATAAGAAAAGGAAAGACACAAACACTGGACAGAGTAATAATAATAAGAAAAGGAAAGACACAAACACTGGACTGAGTAATAATAATAAGAAAAGGAAAGAAACATGGTATTTACAAGCCATTTGTCTCCGCGATATGCTAATGTATGCCTTCTAACCTTCTTGATATTCAGTTGTGTTCTCGCTCGGCCGGTGGGCACACGTCCATAGCCTCGTCCTCTACCACCGGTGTAGATAGGATAATTATGGTACAAGTGTTGACGGTTTTGCTTACCCACGAATCTATTTTCATAAAAGTTGGTAGGTGTATGCAGATAGTGAATATTATACAAAAATTCTGAACTATGTAATTATTATGCATGTAGTGACTTGAGTTCCCCGTCCAACATGGATGATGAGCAGGTGGGTGATAACCCCACCATGCTAACACGGCGGTTGCTGCTCTCTCTCTCCCTTGTTGGGTTTGTACGGATAGAATATATGTATTATAATCAGTGATTTTCTTTTCACTTGCTACACACACACACATATTATATATATATGTATATATATATATATATGTATATTATATATATATGTATATATATATATATGTATATTATATATATATATATATATAAATATAAATATATATGTCGTACCTAGTAGCCAGAACTCACTTCTGAGCCTACTATGCAAGGCCCGATTTGCCTAATAAGCCAAGTTTTCATGAATTAATTGCTTTTCGACTACCTAACCTAACCTAACCTAACTTTTTTGGCTACCTAACCTAACCTAACCTATAGAGATAGGTTAGGTTAGGTTAGGTAGGGTTGGTTAGGTTCGGTCATATATCTACGTTAATTTTAACTCCAATAAAAAAAAATTGACCTCTTACATAATGAAATGGGTTGCTTTATCATTTCATAAGAAAAAAATTAAAGAAAATATATTAATTCATGAAAACTTGGCTTATTAGGCAAATCGGGCCTTGCATTGTAGGCTGAAAAGTGAGTTCTGGCTACTAGGTACGACATATATATATATATATATATATATATATATATATATATATATATATATATATATATACATATATATATATATATATATATATATATATATATATATATAAAATATGACCGAAAAGTAAGATTAATAATTCTAACACGAATTTTTTCGATCTTTCTTATGTTTCTTTTCACTGTTGATGGTAATTAAAAAATCAATTCTCCAAAATTCATTTTTATTTCTAGTCTGACGCGACACTTGAACGCGTTTCGTAATAACTTATTACATTTTCAAAGACTTTTAGTTTACACACACACAACTATTACTTGCAAACACTAAACAGAGTTCTTACTATGCTATGATTTAAACAGCTCTCATTTTTCATTTTATACCCGCATTTTGGGTGAGGTGATATGTTACAACAGTTTTGGATGAGGTGAACAAAACTTTCAACACAAGACAGAACACGAAACAATGGGTATTGAAGGTAAGAATGGAAGTAATTGCAGAGGGCCTATTGGCCCATATTTCTTGATGCTTCTATATTGGAGCGGAGTCTTGAAGTGGGTAGAATATAGTTGTGCATTAATTGGCTGTTGATTGCTGGTGTTGACTTCTTGATGTGTAGTGCCTCGCAGATGTCAAGCCGCCTGCTATCGATGATTTCTGTGTTGTTTGGTAAGATTTCTCTGGTGATGATTTGGTTGTAGGAAGAGATTATATGTTCCTTAATGGAGCCCTGTTGCTTATGCATTGTTAAACGCCTGGAAAGAGATGTTGTTGTCTTGCCTATATACTGAGTTTTTTGAGGCTTACAGCCCCCAAGAGGGCATTTGAAGGCATAGACGACGTTGGTCTCTTTTAAAGCGTTCTGCTTTGTGTCTGGAGAGTTTCTCATGAGTAGGCTGGCCGTTTTTTTGGTTTTATAGTAAATCATACAACTGACGATTTACCCATAAGCTACCCATTTCATTATGTATGAGGTCAATTTTTTTTTAGTTAATATTAACGTAGATATATGACCGAACCTAACCAACCCTACTTAACCTAACCTAACCTATCTTTATAGGTTAGGTTAGGTAGCCAAAAAGGTTAGGTTAGGTAGTCGAAAAAACATTAATTCATGAAAACTTGGCTTATTAGGCAAATCGGGCCTTGCATAGTAGGCTGAGAAGTGCGTTTTGGCTACTAGGTACGACATATATATATATATATATATATATATATATATATATATATATATATATATATATATATATATATATATAAATATATATATATATATATATATATATATATATATATATATATATATATATATATATATATATTAGTATATTTTGGTAGCAGTCTTTCCTGTAGACATATATTATTAAATATGACCGAAAAAGTAAGATTAATAATTCTAACACGAATTTTCTCAATCTTTCGTACATTACGCTTCACTGTTGGAGGTAAATCAAAAATCAATTCTCCAAAATTCATTTTTATTTCTAGTCTGACGCGACACGGGCGCGTTTCGTAAAACTTATTACATTTTCAAAGACTTTAGTTCACAAATACACAACTGAATAGAACTTACGTATCTCCGTTTTTATATCTACATTTGAGTGAGGTGGAAGGGGTGATGTGGCATTAACACAAGACAGAACAAAATGTGGTATTAATAGGGTATTAATTTCATCAACACAAGACAGAACAAGAGTATTAATAGGGTATTAATTTCATCAACACAAGACAGAACACGTAACAATGGATATTGAATAGAAGTGTTTGTAGAAAGCCTATTGGTCCATATTTCTTGATGCTTCTATATTGGAGCGGAGTCTTGAGGTGGGTAGAATATAGTTGTGCAATAATTGGCTGTTGATTGCTGGTGTTGACTTCTTGATGTGTAGTGCCTCGCAAACGTCAAGCCGCCTGCTATCGCTGTATCTATCGATGATTTCTGTGTTGTTTACTAGGATTTCTCTGGCGATGGTTTGGTTGTGGGAAGAGATTATATGTTCCTTAATGGAGCCCTGTTGCTTATGCATCGTTAAACGCTTAGAAAGAGATGTTGTTGTCTTGCCTATATACTGGGTTTTTTGGAGCTTACAGTCCCCAAGTGGGCATTTGAAGGCATAGACGACGTTAGTCTCTTTTAAAGCGTTCTGTTTTGTGTCTGGAGAGTTTCTCATGAGTAGGCTGGCCGTTTTTCTGGTTTTATAGTAAATCGTCAGTTGTATCCTCTGATTTTTGTCTGTAGGGATAACGTTTCTATTAACAATATCTTTCAGGACCCTTTCCTCCGTTTTATGAGCTGTGGAAAAGAAGTTCCTGTAAAATAGTCTAATAGGGGGTATAGGTGTTGTGTTAGTTGTCTCTTCAGAGGTTGCATGGCTTTTCACTTTCCTTCTTATGATGTCTTCGACGAAACCATTGGAGAAGCCGTTATTAACCTATTAATACTCTTGTTCTGTCTTGTGTTGATGAAATTAATACCCTATTAATACCACATTTTGTTCTGTCTTGTGTTAATGCCACATCACCCCTTCCACCTCACTCAAATGTAGATATAAAAACGGAGATACGTAAGTTCTATTCACACACCATTTGGTCACCACTTGGTCCGGGAGACATCTCCCGTCACGCAGGGTGCAGTTGCGCCTCCACAGATCTCCAGTATCATCTTTTGATACTGGTAATGGCTCGAAAGGGCCACCACTTACGGGCTATTCATGCCCGTGCCACCTCTTGGGTGGCTTAATCTTCATCAATCAATCAGTTCTATTCAGTTGTGTATTTGTAAACTAAAGTCTTTGAAAATGTAATAAATTTTACGAAACGCGCCCGTGTCGCGTCAGACTAGAAATAAAAATGAATTTTGGAGAATTGATTTTTGATTTACCTCCAACAGTGAAGCGTAATGTACGAAAGATTGAGAAAATTCGTGTTAGAATTATTAATCTTACTTTTTCGGTCATATTTAATAATATATGTCTACAGGAAAGACTGCTACCAAAATATACTAATATATATATATATATATATATATATATATATATATATATATATATATATATATATATATATATATATATATATATATATATATATATGTTGTACCTAGTTGCCAGAACGTCGTACTCGGCCTGCTATGCAAGGCCAGATTTGTCTAATAAGCCAAGTTTTCCTGAATTAATATATTTTCTCTAATTTTTTTCTTATGAAATGATAAAGCTACCCATTTCATTATGAGGTCAGTTTTTTTTAATTGGAGTTAAAATTAACGTAGATATATGACCGAACCTAACCAACCCTACCTAACCTAACCTATCTTTATAGGTTAGATTAGGTTAGGTAGCCGAAAAAGTTAGGTTAGGTAGTCGAAAAACAAGTAATTCATAAAAACTTGGCTTATTAGGCAAATCGGGCCTTGGATAGTAGGCTGAGAAGTGCGTTCTGGCTACTAGGTACGACATATATATATATATATATTATATATATATTATATATATATTATATATATATATATATATATAATATATATATATATATATTATATATAAAGACGGAATGTCTGTCTGTCAGTTCAAAGAATGAGGGCTGACTTAATTAACCCTTGTTTGGTGGATATCTGAGACACTAAATGTATTACTCATAAGGAATTAAGAACTAATGCAACAATATCTTTAATTTTCTTTTCTTTCATTGTGCTTTAACTAAATCAAAATGTTGTGATTGTTCACTGTAATGTATTGGGAAAACTTGTAAAACTTATGGCTGAGTGATCTGATATAAATAACAACTAAAAAGTCAGAATTATTGTTTATTCTTTTGCTGATGTTCAAAACTGCAGCTTTAAAGTGTGTGGTCGTATATGTCAGTGAGAATTACACTTGAAAGATAATAAATAATATCCACACTATCATCAGTGTAGATTACCTTTCAGTAAAAATCCCGTCACTTAAATTTATTCTTTCTTGTACATGACTTAAAATAATTTATCTTAGAATAGTCTTTAATTTTACCACTCTATAGTAATTTTTAATTATTTGAAAAGGTTTTCACAATATTTAAAAGACACGAAATATTAATATGTTCCCCAAAATTTCGGTTGACACGTGAGAAACTGTTGAAAAAAAATGTGAGGATTTGGGCTCTCTGACTTAAAAAGTTTACCCACCACAAGTACGGCTAACAGGATTGGCTAACAGGATTGGCTAACAGGATAGGCTAACAGGACAGACTAACAGGATAGCCAAAACTAATATAATTTCAGTGAAACAAAGCAGCAGTGACATTAAATGGGGTTAGTAGGCATCTTTTGGACGCACGTGGTCACACACATGTGCTGACCTCATTCATGGACTGCATATTGCCAGCACTCAACTTAGCAGTTGTCAATAGCAGCGTCAACACTGCCCGCAGATGTGCATCTTCGTCCAAGTGTTTTTATACTCCTACAGGCAGACGAACTTGAGCAGCGGTGCTGCACACGCTATAGCTAGCTCGTGGCCCATCGGAGAATATTTATAACCTTATAATTAAACAAAGAAAAGGCCCTAGCTGTTTTGGTCTGTATTCCTCCACACTACAAGAGAGCTACAGCCACAGCTAAACACCAATAATATATCAATCAGTCTCAGGAGACTATGGAGTTGTGCTCAGGTTGTGGGTCTGGAGTGGCCTCTCCAAGGCACAAAGCCAAGATAGGTTGATACGGGGGAGAAGCTTTCACCCCATGCAGTAGGTGACAGCTGCATGTAGTATAATATGATATATGTACAATAAAAAGAAACTGCTAGGACTTCATTCAAAGTCTTTTATTATCTTCTTCGAGGCTATGGGGCCCCATATTATTACCAGAGATGGTGCCCAACTTACGAACTGTCCGACCCAATGATCTGACGAAAGGGAAGTCTGGGAAGACGAAAACCCAATTTACACATTACAAAATAATATGAAAACTAGCGGCTTACACAAATACATGTTTTCTAAGCAACAGTAGGTCAAGTTAGGTGGGTGGCTGGAGTTGGTACGTTTCTGGTTAGGTTAGTACTTTGCATTTTGAATGTTGTACAAAGTGAACGGCCTGCTTAAATAATCGTGATCGTATTTCAAGAGTGCAAACGGCACTTCACATAAGAAGTGGGATCACTAACTACCACTTAATCAAACGCTTAGCTACATATAGCCTATGCTCCATTACATATGGAAATAAGTGTGACAATTTTCGTTTAAAATTTTATCACATGCAACCCCATTTCTCGCTTAAGAATTCGGTCATTTACAAGATAACCGGTCGAGGAGCATGCAAACAGAATAGAGAGTAGTTGTAACGAGTGAAGAGGGAACCTGTTCTCCCAAATAATGCATCGCATTTTGATGCGTAAATCTCCAACGTAGAAAATGGGAACCTGTTCTCCCAAATAATGCATCGCAATTTGATGCGTAAATCCCCAACGGAGAAAATACAGTGTACTACGAATCACAGCGACGCACAACCATGTTTTCTATCCTTGCGCCGATTAGGTTAGGAACATATGTCTTTTTTTTCTACTTTTTTTTGGTTCGTTGTGGCAGCTCAAGAGGCCTGCCTGGAAGAGCCTGTATCGAAATCTGGGCAAACGACGTACATTGATGGAATTTAGGACCAACATGGATAACCTTGATATAACGTCGATTAAACAGTAATCCAGCCTTGATTAAACGTTGATCAAACTTTACCGGAGCATGTTTTGCCAGGTGGAGTCCGTTCGCGACGCCTACACTGTCGACGGACTCGACAGTGTAGGCTACACTCAACTTTCCTACACCAGGAAAATTCCTTAGTGACGTACACTGCTTTGAGACACACACCTTATAGCTGACGTTTGGGTACATGGTCATGAGATAGGTAAGTGAGCAGCTCACCCTTCTAGTTTGGCGGTATTTGTAGTAACGATGAGGACCATAGTACATATATAGACGTACAACGCAATTAGAAAATATAAATCGGCACTATTGACGGGCTCACCATAGCCCGTGCTACATGGAAATTTTAGTTCCTAGAAGCTAAATCTAAAACTAAAAAACTGAATCTAAAATCTAAGATTCAATAGTACAGCGGTACTATTGAATTTGGACAAACAGGAAAACATTTTATATTTATGTTGCATAGACAAACTAAACTAATCTAACCTTCCTAAGCTTAATACACGATATTTGGGGCCTAATATAGTACATATGTGTGCTATATTAGGCCTTGGAATATTTAAGTTTGTTTATAGCCTCATTTTTATCGAACTATAAAGTAAATAGTACAAAATCTAATTGCTTAATACGTAAATGTTTGTACTTTGGTGCACAAAGTTATAAAAACTACTACCTAAAACCGAGGATGGGTTTGAAGTATGAGACTTAATTGCAGGCAGTACAAGCTTAATATAACCAAGCTCGGGATACCTGGTAGTTAGGTATCCCGAGGTTAGGTATATTAGTTAGGTTAGGTAATATTCTTCCCTTATAAAATACTTGGATATTTCTTGAACATTGGCAACAGAGTTGTCTAAAATCTAGATTTTTTATCACGTTCCTGTACATAATGATGTAATGTTTGTGAATAGTTTTGAAGTCATAGTTTACATTTGGAAAAATTTACCTGAATAGGTGGTGTAAACTTCCAGAGGTACTTGTAGATGAGCCTAAGTAGCAACTTCTAGATGTCGCTACAGCAACGTCTAGAAGTATTTTAACGTAATTGGATGATCCTGATCCATATACATATACATAGACGATAAGGGATATGTACACCGTTATGTATATTTAGCACTACGGTATAAAATCACCGAGTTTATTTTTAGTCCTATACAATGTTGAAGACAAAAATATTCCTGTTGTTCATAGGCCCTTAAGAACTCTTCCGTGGTTGATAGGCTTTAGTCCAACATCTAACTAAAGACAGACAATAAGATTCTTTGACCCTTACTAACTTAAATATTTTCCAAATTATTTCTTGCAAAGTATAACTATTTGATTACTTTATCACAAATTTTATCTTCCGTAACTTGATGAAACAACTGCATACAACTTTAAAAATAATAATGACCCTCACAAAAAGATATCCCACATAAACTATAGATACCCCTCATGAAACAAATACACAGATAACCCTCATGAAACAAAGACACAGATATCCCTCACAATATAATAGTACCCTTTACAAAAATTACTGTAATTTAGATATCAAAGAAAACGAGAAAAGAGTTTAAACCGGATGTTTACATAAGGCAGCTCTGGAAGGATTTCTGCCATCACCAGGCTTCTTAGTCTAGGGGTGCCTAACACTAGATGACACTTCTGGCCAAGATTTGTCTTGATAGATGGGACCAGTGAGCTACACTTAGTGTCCTAGATGGTAGTAATGAGAAACATCTGGCCTCCCCTAAATTGGACCAATGAGCAACAGTAGCCTCGTAGATGGGACCTAGTTAGAAACATTTAGCCTCTTAGATGGGACCAGTGGGCAACATTAGCCTCCTAGATGGGACCAGTGGGCAACATTAACCTCCTAGATGGGACCAGTGGGCAACATTAGCCTCCTAGATGGGACCAGTGGGCAACATTAGCCTCCTAGATGGGACCAGTGGGTAACATTAACCTCCTAGATGGGACCAGTGGGCAACCTGAGCCTCCTAGATGGGACCAGTGGCCAACATTAGCCTCCTAGATGGGACCAGTGGGCAACATTAACCTCCTAGATGGGACCAGTGGGCAACATCAGCCTCCTAGATGGGACCAGTGGGCAACATTAACCTCCTAGATGGGACCAGTGGGCAACATTAGCCTCCTAGATGGGACCAGTGGGCAACATTAGCCTCCTAGATGGGACCAGTGGGCAACATTAGCCTCCTAGATGGGACCAGTGGGCAACATTAGCCTCCTAGATGGGACCAGTGGGCAACATTAGCCTCCTAGATGGGACCAGTGGGCAACATTAGCCTCCTAGATGGGACCAGTGGGCAACATTAGCCTCCTACCTTGAGGTTACCTTGAGGTGCTTCCGGGGCTTAGTGTCCCCGCGGCCCGGTCGTCGACCAGGCCTCCTGGTTGCTAGACTGATCAACCAGGCTGTTGGACGCGGCTGCTCGCAGCCTGGTTGATCAGGTATCCTTTGGAGGTGTTTGTCAAGTTCTCTCTTGAACACTGTGAGGGGTCGGCCAGTTATGTCCCTTATGTGTAGTGGAAGCGTGTTGAACAGTCTCGGGCCTCTGATGTTGATAGTTCTCTCTCAGAGTACCTGTAGCCTCTGCTTTTCAACGGGGGTATTCTGCACATCCTACCATGCCTTCTGGTCTCATGTGCTGTTATTTCTGTGTGCAGGTTTGGGACGAGACCCTCAATTTTTTTCCACGTATAGATTATTACGTATCTTTCCCGCCTGCGCTCAAGGGAATACAGATTTAGGCTCTTTAGTCGGTCCCAGTAGTTTAGATGTTTTACTGAGTGGATTCTAGCAGTAAAGGATCTCTGCACGCTCTCCAGGTCAGCAATTTCTCCAGCTTTGAAAGGGGCTGTCATTGTGCAGCAGTACTCCACTCTAGAGAGCCTAAGCGTTTTGAAAAGTATCATCATCGGTATAGCATCTCTAGTGTGAAAAGTTCTTGTTATCCAACCTGTCATTTTTCTTGCAGTTGTGACGGCTACTTTATTGTGTTCTTTAAAGGTAAGGTCTTCCGACATGAGTACACCCAGATCCTTTACATTGCCTTTTCGTTCTATGTTATGATTTGCCTGAGTTTTGTACGTGGTTTCCGTTTTTATATTTTAATTTTTTCCGTAGCGCATGAGCTGGAACTTATCTTCGTTAAACACCATAATATTTCCTAGATGGGACCAGTGAGCAACATTAGCCTCGTAGATGGGACCTAATAAGAAACATTTAGCCTCCAAGATGGGACCCAGCGAGAAATATTTGGCCCTCTAGATAGAACCAATGCAAACATTTTGGGACCTGCCTCATGAAATTAATCCAATTAACTTAAAAATCATGCCAGCTAATCATCGTATTAATTATACGATATCAGTCGTACTCATATAATTACGATTAATGAGCAATTTGTTTAAGTGAATTACATAATCGAATTTGAGATAAGAAATAATCTGGTGTTAGATAATACCGTGTGGTGTAGTGGTTAGCGCCCTCACCTCACATACCCGAGTCAAGGGTTCGAGCCCCTTATTGAGACGGACGATTGGACACCGATTTTTAACTGTTCGCCCCTGTTCATCCAGCAATAATTGGGGGGACCTGGTTATAAACCCGATCGTGTTCCAGGGAAAACTTTCAGGATAAGGTTTACTATGAGCTATTGGAAAGGAAAGCTCTCAGCCTGCTAACAGGAGTCAGCAGTCGTCTGCTCCTGTACCCTCCTGTGTGTAAAACTAGTAGGGTAAGGCTTACCATGAGCTATGGGAAGGGAAAGCTCTCAGCCTGCTAACAGGAGTCAGCAGTCGTCTGCTCCTGTACCCACCTGTGTGTAAAACTAGTAGGGTAAGGCTTACCATGAGCTATGGGAAGGGAAAGCTCTCAGCCTGCTAACAGGAGTCAGCAGTCATCTGCTCCTGTACCCACCTGTGTGTAAAACTAGTAGGGTAAGGCTTACCATGAGCTATGGGAAGGGAAAGCTCTCAGCCAGCTAACAGGAGTCAGCAGTCGTCTGCTCCTGTACTCCCCTGTGTGTAAAACTAGTAGGGTAAGGCTTACCATGAGCTATGGGAAGGGAAAGCTCTCAGCCTGCTAACAGGAGTCAGCAGTCGTCTGCTCCTGTACCCACCTGTGTGTAAAACTAGTAGGGTAAGGTTTACCATGAGCTATGGGAAGGGAAAGCTCTCAGCCAGCTAACAGGAGTCAGCAGTCGTCTGCTCCTGTACTCCCCTGTGTGTAAAACTAGTAGGGTAAGGCTTACAATGAGCTATGGGAAGGGAAAGCTCTCAGCCTGCTAACAGGAGTCAGCAGTCATCTGCTCCTGTGCCAACCTGTGTGTAAAACTAGTAGGGTAAGTCTTACCATGAGCTATGGGAAGGGAAAGCTCTCAGCCTGCTAACAGGAGTCAGCAGTCGTCTGCTCCTGTACCGACCTGTGTGTAAAACTAGTAGGGTAAGGCTTACCATGAGCTATGGGAAGGGAAAGCTCTCAGCCTGCTAACAGGAGTCAGCAGTCGTCTGCTCCTGTACCCACCTGTGTGTTAAACTAGTAGGGTAAGGCTTACCATGAGCTATGAGAAGGGAAAGCTCTCAGCCTGCTAACAGGAGTCAGCAGTCGTCTGCTCCTGTACTCCCCTGTGTGTAAAACTAGTAGGGTAAGGCTTACCATGAGCTATGAGAAGGGAAAGCTCTCAGCCTGCTAACAGGAGTCAGCAGTCGTCTGCTCCTGTACCCACCTGTGTGTAAAACTAGTAAGGTAAGGCTTATAGGAAGAAAGCTTCCCATAGCCTACTAACAGGAGTCAGAAGTTATCTGCTGCTGTACAACACTATGGAAACAAAAAGAGCCTGTACGAGTTTTGTTTACATTGATCAGTTCACACATTTCAGTACAAAATATTTTGTTACCGATAGAGCTATTATGAAGGTAAAATATTCAGTTCATGATGCACCTGGCATGCAGGAGGGAATGTTTTCACCCTGTGGCGAGTCCCACCTTGTCCACAGGATATCCTGTGCTGATACCAGCAAAGAGCCAGCATCCCTTGTTGTTTAATTGGCTGCTAGGTTGCTACGAGATGAGCAAGCATTCCTTCACGTTAATTATCTCCTAAGTATGTTCATGCACACTAATATGAGGTGGTAATGATCACTAGAGGCTTTTTATATCTCCTTACATATATTATTCTTAATATACATATTGCCATCAACATGTATATTAGTGAGCAAATCCGCAGGAGCCGTGATGAGGGTTCGAACCAATGTGCTGGGTACATGGTACATGTACAGCCCAGGTACATGGTCAAAACCATGTCGTTACGTAGTTGTCCAGAGCGTGTGCCTGGTAACATCCAGCACATTGGTTCGAATCTTCATCACGGCTCCTACGGATTTGCTCATCGATGCCTCACGATAACGTGATTACTCTCTATGACCATTAGTCGTATCATACATATTACTAACAATAGTTCTTTTGTGATATATATCATCACTGCTTGGCGCCTTCCACAGTGTTCATACACATGTACACTTCTAGCACAACGTACACACGCATGTACACTTCTATCAAGTAATCAAGTAGGTTTATTGAGATAATATAATACATCTTAAAAGGATAGAGTAGCTTTAGCTATTTCTACCCTCGTCTATTTAAGGTCCCTCAAGAGGCTCAAATCTATACAGTACACATATATTAATCATATTTAACATTTTACATTCCAATAGTAATCAAATTGTATACTGTGAGGTGTCTTATTGATTACGTTGTATCTGTCATTTCTTATTTTGGTTCAAGTTCATGTACGTCTATTGAGACAATAAAATACATCTTAAAGAGATAGAGTAGCTTAGGCTATTTCTACCCTTCTCTATTTCAAGTCCCTCAAGAGGCGCACAAATCCAGTGAGTACAAACCCACAAATCACAATACAACAATCACATTTAACATTGCAGGTTAATATAGTAAACACAGCATATAAGTGTTACACTCTTGGGGCAACATGCTTGTAACTCCTAAGTATTCTGTCTATCATACCATTATCACACATCCAAACAATTTGTTGTTGTACACTACTTATTAATAGCTATAGAAATAAGGAAAAAAGTTGACGCTCAAATACATAATGATTTAAAGTGTCGGGGTGCGGCATACTACATAATTTACACTCCTTATCTTTTTCACTGACGTCAACACCGTATTGCCAGAAATATCTGTATCCTACTCTTAATCACATGTAAATTGAATCCTTCCAAGTAGACTTTTCTCTACCGTAAGTGAAGGACGAATTTGTATTTATTATTACATAATGTTTAATTAAGTGTGTTACTGCTGTCCACCATTGCCATTCTCTTAACTTTTTCTTCATCACCTTAGATCATCTTGAATCTTTATTTGTTTCAAAGCTTTCTGACATACAATATCGACAAGAGTTTTTTCCGAGGCTCTCTTCGCTATCTCGTCAATTGCCTCATTCAACAGTATTCCCACATGTGAAGGATCCACATGAATCTTACTTTATACCCATTTTTTTTATAATGTCTTAACATTCTCTCTACACTCGTTCACAATATTGTGGTATACTGGTCGTCTGCTATTTAAAGATTTCATTGCTCCTCTACTGTTTATAAGGAAACAGGCACTTTTTACCACATTTGACTACTTCCTGTAATGCTAATACAGCTTGGAGTTCAGCCTGCGTTGAAGAGACATTGTCAGTTAAGCGGCGTCCAATAACAGTATCTACAGTGCCGATGTCAGTGTACTCCCTGATCAAGACTCCACATCCTGCCTTTCCATCCCTAATTACTGAACCATCAGAAAATACATGTAGAGTGTTTTCTATAAGTAATTTTCCAATTATAGAATCATATGTTGCCCTCAACTCTCCTATCTCATACATACTTTTTTCTTTTGCAGGGGAATAATTACTACATCTACGTTACAATGTTCCCATGATGGTGTGAATTGTCTCTTAGGCAAATCAATATATTCTGGAGTAACATCATGCTTTATAACATTAGAACATAAGGTTCTCATATATATGCTATCTTATTATACTTTAACATACATTGTTCATTACTTCCCACCTTCTGAACTGAGAGGATTAATTCACTAACTTCCCCACCTTTCATTAATCTAATGACAGAGGCTACATTTATCTCTGAAATTCTATCTCCAATACTTTTCAGATTCTTCACTTTTCACTACTCCCCATCTGTTTAACATAGCTAACTAAATCCTGCATATCATGCAGGATTTAGTTAGTACCTACACTCTCGCATATCATGGTTTTTACTGCAGTACCGACATCTGGAGTCAAACTGCATTTCAAGTCATATGGCCCCACGGGCCCCCAACGGGAACACTTCATGCGTAATGTAGGCTCCTCAATATATTTTTCCACTTTCCTGTATCCTTACACAAAAATTCTTTCTGGAGCCTCACTCTTTAACAAGGCAACAATTTGGCTTTGTTTTTCACCACGTACAATGTTCTTTTTAGCCCACACAATACTTTCGTTGTTGAGATGAAGAAATTCAGGTTCCAAGTATGTCGGATACTTTAAACTAAAACCTATGTCAAATTAATCCCACTTCAGGAGTAACCAAAACAATATTCTTGAATTCGTCAGTCATTAGATGTTCCATTGCCTCTTCTGTCCCAACTGTTATGTAGGATACACAGAAATCGCATTATCGTGATATATAAATGAGAAAATCTGGGAATAGCCAGCGCATAGGTTCGAATCCTCATCACGGCTCCTGTGGATTTTATCCTGTTATGTAGGTACACTGATCCTTGGAAGATACATCTCTGATGCTAATCTGTTCATGAATACATTCATTTAATAAAGTGGAACTTAAAACTCCCCCTTTGAAAAGTAGCTATCGGTAATTGAAACATCCTTTCCACTGTCATATATCATTCGTACCACATCTGACCCTTTCTTCCTTGAAGATAATCACGTATCCAATGTAGCAATCTTACGGGCTCACTATAGCTTGTGCTACATGGAAATTTCGTTTCGAGTAACTGAATCTAAAACAACATGTAGCAATCTCGCGCACGTCTCCTGTGCCGGGTAAATACGACGGGCTCGCCATAGCCCGTGCTACTTGCAACTTTTTGTTCAGAGTAGCTGAATCTAAAACAAACAACGTAGCAATCTCCCTGTTATTCTCAGATTGGCTAATTCATATAAGATAACTTGCCCACTGGCTTTATCAAATGCTCCTTACAGATCAACAAAAACTTTACAGTTGTCTTCCCCATTAGACAAACATTTTATGAAACAGTCTGCAGTATGTTGTTGTTGTTTAAGATTCGCTACCTGGAACAAAAAGTTCCAAGCAGCACGGGCTATGGTGAGCCCGTAAGTCTGCAGTACTTGATAAAGCCTGAGGTTATTGAACGTGTTACCTCTTACAAGGTAGAGTAGTCTATTTAACAAGATCCTTTCCATCATTTTTCAAAAGCAGGATGTTAAGGATACAAGCCTGTAACCTCCAACTGACTTGGGTAATTGAATGATGACAGTCTCTTTCCATTTTCTTGGTAACTTTCCCTCACTATAACTCGCGTTAAACAAATCAACTAAGGGACTAGTTTTCATACCTGCTAAATACGTGAGAATGTCATACATAACTCATTGTACTGAACAATATAATTGGATGAATTGTTTGTGTAGGGATTTAGGCCTCTGCCAGATTCTGAAACCGGTTAGGCTATTCAGCGCCAAGTGTGTGTGCATTTTATACTAGTTACTCTATCCTTTCCCGGAGCAGTAGACCTGCCACTTTTCATATCTACAAATAGCTCATCGTAAGTTATCTCAGTGCATGTTACTGATCCTATATTTGCAGCACATAAAGTTACACCATTTCTAATATTTTTCCCACGAATCAATGTGTTTCTCGTGGCTTCAGATCAGGACTGCATACTAGCAGCACTAGACCATGTCTACTAATTCATTAACAAACATTCCTGGGTCTGGTAAGCAATGAATTTGGTGTTACAACCCCTGATTTTGTTTACTTCTCTGATTATCCCCATATGTATTTAAGGTTCTTAGTATTACCAAGTGACTATGCAATCTTTTGCCAGTATCTGTCTCGCGCCTCCTTCCTTACCTGGCTGTATTCCCTTGCCACTTCCAACATTGTATTTTTCTCTTCATCCCTCATTCTAATTTTAACCATGCTTTGTGTGTGCCCCGTAACATTCTCTCCCGCCCTGGAGAGAATGCAGACGAAGAGTCACAATAACGTGGCTGAAAAATGTTGACCAAACCACACACAGTTGACTCGAGAATGATCCAGGACGGACTGAAACGTCATCGTCCAAGGAGAGAATGTTTCTCTGGACTGCACGGTAAGAACGACGGTCTCGCGTCATGCAGGTCTGTGTTTAATCCCCGACCATCCACAAGTGGTTGGGCACCATTCCTTTCCCTTCGGTCCCATCCCAAATCCTTATCCTGACCCCTTCCCAGTGCTATATAGTCGTAATGGCTTGGCGATTTCTCCTGATAGTTCCCTTCCCACCCCTTGACTTGCTGATCATTAGAATATTTAAATTTCTTAGGTCTATGTGACTTGCTGCCCCTGCCCCCGTTATTTTCCCTCTGTAGTAATTTCTCTATGTTCTCGACCATGTCCTCGTAAAAGCTATCAACGCAGAGAGGCGCGTATTGTTGATAACAATCTTCTACATTTTGAATGAATGCACTTTTCTTGTCTTTATTAATATTAAATCTTTTCCTTTGGAAGAGGACTTTTTTTTTCCAAGGACAATTCACGATCAACTTGAGAATGGTCCAGGACGGACCGAAACGTCGTCGTCCCTTCACCTTCTAGTGTGTGGTCTGGTCAACATACTTCAGCGACGTTATTGTGACTCATCGCCTGCAATGATAATTCAAGATTGGCAACGTGGTCGCAAAGTAGTTTCCTAACAATTCGAGTTCCAAACTCCCCAACCCCTCCTCCCTTGAGAGTTTAAAATGCAGGCCTCGTCAAGCCGTCCTCCCCTGATGTGAGTTGGTTCATTGTTTCCCAAGTGACTAGTATCTGGATGATCTTGTAGAGACTGTAAAGTAGTAGTGTACAATATCAATTTGCTTGGATGTGTGATAATGGTATGATAGACAGAATACTTAGGAGCTACAAGCACCTTGCCCCAAGAGTGTAACACTTATATGCTGTGTTTAATATATTAACCTGCGAGGTAAAATGTACTGACCTAGTTGTGCTTGCGGAGGGGGTTAAGCTTTGGCTTTTTGGTCCCGAAATGTGATTCTTGTACTGTGATTTGTGACTTTGTACTCGCTGGATTAGTACGCCCCTGAGGGACTTGAACTAGAGGAAGGTAGAAATAGTCTAAGCTACTCTAGCCCTTCGAGATGTATTTTATTGTCTCAATAAACGCACTTGAACTTGAAGAGACTAACCATTTGATCCAATTAGCGTTAATCCTTCCCACTGTCCGGAGGCTTGTGTGCCGAGCATTAAGGATGCAGTCATGTAGATAGTGAGCGTAAAAGCAGTTCCTGGATACACACAAATCAACTACAATAAATTCCCCTCCCTTAATGATAATTTAACACAGACACTCTCTATACCCTGTGTTTTTGACGGGTTTTCTCAACTCTTTCTCGTTTTTTTTTTACTCCGCTCGTATGGAGTTCTTAACGTAAATCGACGTCCCTCTATTTGTGGCGAAAAGGTGAAATCCTTTATAACCATTTAATTTCAATGAGCTTTCATTTCTATCCCCTGTTTCCTGGAGGGCCACATCAATATAATTTCACATTACATAAAAATTAACATCTGTAACTCTTGTTTCTTAAGCTGTTAACATTCCATGAGAACATTTTCAGTCTAGGTGATCCATTATTAATCAATGCACTTTCTTATTCGTCCCCAGTAAGTTCACAAAATGACAACTATTCATTGTATAGTTTACCTTCCAAGTTCACCGGTAAGTTGAACGTTGTATTTTCCGAGTGTTTTTTTTTGCAGGCCTTTGACGTCCATTGTTGACCCCACTGATTTTTTTATTTTATTTTTAACTATAGTTATTCCTTTCACTTAGATTACCATGATTTATACACACTTCACTTTCCTTCATCACCCATTGTTTCATTACTGTTCTCAATCACTATTTAGTGACTTTCCTTCTCCATCGTTTCGTTACTTTCCTTTGACTTTACCTGAAAGTTAAATTTTTTCCTCTGTGGACACAATTCTCTGACCAAGATTTCGTAAGCAGTCATCAACTATCTTATTTCCACACACAAATCTGTAACGACCACGTCACAGCTTATTCTCCATCGCGCCGGTTGACCCCAGAGGTCAGACTGTACAAGTGACTACACATTTACAATGCTAACCAGCATATATGCATTTTCTTCTGTCCTCCATGGACAGGGTGAGAGATTTGTCAAACATACAGTTCAGGGATTTATTGAACAATCAACCCCAGAAGGTGATTGTAGTGCTTTTAACATGTTAGGCTAAGCTACATACGTAAATACACAGATACAGATTTATGTATGCTACATAAAGCGTTCGATTTGTCTTTTACATATTGTCATTAATGCGCATGACGAAGAGTTCTTGCCTCGTGTTAAACATTCTCCGGCCGGGAAGACATGGAATCACATTTGAGTCTTTGTTTGGAAGACGGGCTAATCCAAATGAATCTTTGAATCACATTATTTATACACGGAATTTAAGATACACGGAACTTATATGGAACTCACGTTCCATATAAAACATACATTTAATATACATAGGGCTCATATATATTATACTTAAGTTTGTTTTATGTGAAATATAAGTTATCGTTAATTATATATAAATATATATATATATATATATATATATATATATATATATATATATATATATATATTATATATATATTATATATAATATATATATATATATATATACACACACACACACACACACACACACAGAGGTGTACCCAGTTCAGCACAGCCCCGCTCCTGTGCCTGGTAAGTCCACTACGGGGCTCACCATAGCCCGTGCTATTTGCCCCGCTCCTGTGCCAGATAAGTCCACTACGGGATCACCATAGCCTGTGCTACTTGGAAGTTTTGTTCAGAGTAGCTGAATCTAAAACAACAACAATGTGTACCCAGCTTCTCGGTGTATATACAATTTACTTTAGTCCTAGACTATGTTCAGGACAAAAGTAATCTTGCTGAATGGTTGGTCAGTAAGTACTTGTGGTGGCCTTAATTACAGCCACCAACCAGCAAGTATACTTTAATCCTCTAAATTAAATAGAATTCCTGTATTCCTGTGTTAAATAGAATCCTGTATCGTCGGTTAGGTGTGTATTCGGTGTATATTCCAGATTTAAACTCAACTCTCGATGCATATATTCCCTTAGTGAAGAGTTCGGTTTGGTGTTAGGCGTAATGTCAATTAACATTTAGAGAGTATAGCCTATCACCTAATCAAACTAAACTGCTGTTATTCGGTTATTGTATTCTATACAAACTACATCTTACTTTCATCCAGGCTAACAAATTTCGACACTAACTTGCGTGTTGCCCTGTAGACAATGTAGACGATTCAGTAGTATATCTGGTCCGTATAGCCGCTACACTTCGTACATATGGTATCCAATGATTTGTCTGTGTTCACTGATGAATGTAAAACTGACTATGGGTAGAGATAGGAGTCCATTGCGCCAGCCCACCTCACACGCGTACCACTGTGAGTTACGCACACCCACTGTGAGTGTGTGTTGGTGCAACGAGCCTCTCTTTCTAGCTGCTGGCGTGCGAACACCTTATTTTTGTTCATTTAGTGACGACCTAAACATGACAGCAGGACAGACTCATTTGTTCCTGCAACTGTAAATGTTTGACTATCGTAATCCTTTTGACGCTTGAATATACAATACTCTGAGGCTTGTTCATTTGAACTCTTATGTAACAAAATGAACAGGAGAAGTTTAGGGCGGGCCATGGCAACTGAGAAGAAGATTGAGTGCCAACCTTGGGCTCGGGGACACACGGGTCAGACTCCCTTACTGGGGAGGCTAGGCTACCCACATGCTACGAATCTCTTCTAGGAACTTATTGTTCTCCAGGAAAAGTTTTGTTAATATTATAACAAAGCCACAGTTATAGCAATATGATATTTACGCTGATGGGATTAAACAGATTTTCCTTGGCTGGATGACGTTGGATGACAGACTCCCACATAGCTTACATTAGCGACCTATTCAAGTGAAATAAAACAAATAATTATTTATGCTTTCCATAACCCAAATCCATGCTTAAGTGTATGTTGGAAAGGATTTTTATATTATAAATAAACAAGTTAATAATAAAAGAAGTGACTACATGTGAAATCACCACAATTTGTAGACAAATGATTGCGTATCACAGTGAATGATCAATACTCAAGAATACTGGCACTTATACATAAGTCCATACATAAATATAATGTACATTTTATCCTACTGTCGTATTTGTGTCAATTGGAACATTCATATATTCTAGCTCCGCAGACATATATTTATATGCTAGAAACGCGTGTTACACTCGTGGTGAATATAAATCACTAGGGTGCATTTAACTGATTGGCGTTGCATATGACTGAAAATACAAGTCGGCGGTCCTGTGATGGTCTAAAATTCGATGGTCCATAGGACCACCCCTCTCTACTGGACCACCCTTCTCCACATGAGAGGGGTGGTCCAGTGGAGACCTGTCGAATGGTCCAGTAAGGCCAGAGCCTTAACCTAGTGCTTAAGACTCTGGCCATGCACCTGACTGGCCCATGGTTCGATTCTCTCATATGAGGAAGTGTTCTGTATAATATATAATATATATTATATACACATTATATATATTATATATATATATATATATATATATATATATATATATATATATATATATATATATATATATATATATATATATATATATATATATATATATATATATATATATATATATATATATACCAAGTTTGGTGTTGGGCTTAAGGCCTTAATAACCCTCCACAGTTTGATAGGTCTTAAGTCCAACACCATACTTGCTGGTTGGGTCAGTAAGGTATTGTGGTGGCCTTAGTAACTCTCCAGAGGTAACCTCAAAGCCCTTTATTGATGATGGACTGGGCTAAGATGGTGTTGTGGTCAAGGTACCATTTTTTTTTATTATTATTATTTTCTACCACAGACGTGGCCACACATTTACAATGCTAACCAGCATATATACATTTTCTTCTGTCCTCCATGGACAGGGTTAGAGATGTGTTAAACATATAGTTCAGGGATTATTGAACACTCGACCACAGAAGGTGATTCGGTGCTTTTTAAAATGCTAAGCTAACCTACATACGTAAATACATAGATACACAGATTTACGTATGCCCTACATAAAGTGTTCGATGTGTCTTTTACATGGTGTCATTAATGTGCATTTACAAAGGTGAAATGTAATTCTGATCAGCTTCCATATGTACTTTATACACATACATATACATACACACTTTTATATACATGGATGGCGATATACTAAAGAAATTGTTCATGACTTTTGTTAGGCCAAAGCTAGAATATGCAGCTGTTGTGTGGTGCCCATATCTTAAGAAGCACATCAACAAACTGGAAAAGGTGCAAAGACATGCTACTAAGTGGCTCCCAGAACTGAAGGGCAAGAGCTACGAGGAGAGGTTAGAAGCATTAAATATGCCAAAATTAGAAGACAGAAGAAAAAGAGGTGATATGATCACTACGTACAAAATAGTAACAGGAATTGATAAAATCGACAGGGAAGATTTCCTGAGACCTGGAACTTCAAGAACAAGAGGTCATAGATTTAAACTAGCTAAACACAGATGCCGAAGAAATACAAGAAAATTCACCTTCGCAAATAGAGTGGTAGACGGTTGGAACAAGTTAAGTGAGAAGGTGGTGGAGGCCAAGACCGTCAGTAGTTTCAAAGCGTTATATGACAAAGAGTGCTGGGAAGACGGGACACCACGTGCGTAGCTCTCATCCTGTAACTACACTTAGGTAATCACACACACACATATATGTACACATACATGTATACATACATCTATACAGTACATACATATATACACACACACATGCATTCACACACATTTGTCTCTTTTACTCTGACAGTGAAATAGCTGATAGAGAAACTAGTGTGCAGTTAAGCACTTAATCACTGAAGGTGATGAAGGTGCTTTTACAAGCTCAGGTTATATAGTTACATCACATACATACACAATTATATAATGTATGTATGTAATCACATACATACATTATATAATTGATACATTACGTGGTTAATCTTGGGTACATCCAATATATCATCAAGTGTTCCAGTACTCATATAGTAATTACACAGTTCAGCATACCTTAGCCCAGGAGGGCGAAAGTCAGTCAATATGGGACATTCTACAATATAATGTTCAAGAGTGCATGTTTTCTCTTTCACAAAGTTGACACATTGTGTACTCGACATTTGGGTTTTGAGAAAGCTGCCAGATACGTCTATATCCCAGGCGTATTCTGGCCACTATAACATCACATTGCCGGGTTCTTGTTCTATTAGTCTCATATGTGAATGTCTCCTCACGATATCTATCATAATATTTAATGCTACAACTTTCCAGTCTTTGTGAATTTGTTAGGTCTGTGAGATCTTCATTAGATATTTGTTTAAGTATTCTCTTTGTTCTCTTTGTCACTGCTAATGAAACAGCCATATCAATATCTACCTCTGGTTTTCTGCAGGCTGTCTTAGCAAGCATATCAACAGTGTCAAAGGCGAGTATGCATGAGTCCTTCCATGACCCTTACTGAAGAATGATAGGAATGAGATGACTAGGATATTGATCCAGGCTTTCACAAAAGGTCAGATGTAACACGAACAAGAAGCAATGGTTCAAAGCTCAACAAGCCACAATGTAGGGCAGAAAACAGGAGATGCATTTTCACCCACAGGATTATAAGCCCATGGAACCGATTACCCGCCGAGGCCGTAAATTAAAAAAAAAAAAAAAAAAAAGGCTGGAGGGGGACAGGCTGCCAGCCCGTTTTCTAAACAAAGACCCAAAAGTGATTCCATGCACCCGCCAAACCCGCTGTTTATGAATGAAAAATGGTTTACACACGACTCACAACCGATTTCGTTCGAACACTTCCGGAACAAGTGCTTCTCTGACGAATTTTATTCGAACCACAACGATGCAAATGCTTCATTCACGTACTACAAATACAAATAATCGCCAACAGAACCTAAACACCTAACCTAACCTATGCCAATATATGCATAATATGCTAATATATTTTAATATTAATTTATATTTGAGAAAATTTCTGTTTTGAATGAAACAGCATGTACAAATTTATGAATGCGTCTGTGGGGTCGACCGCTGGATGTAATGGACTTGAATCGAGAACGGGTTGACACCATCAGCTGGTGCAATGTTAACATCCTATCAGCTGATGCAATGTTTACATCCGGTGTTGCTGCGAGGCGTAAACAGCGGGCTCACGTTGGGAAGGGATATTTCACCACGGAAAATAACTGGAACAGAGTGTTTGTTACTAGACGCTTTCCTTGTGCTCCTTGCAGTTTAATTATGTTTCAAAAGGGCAATATTTAATGTAATTTCATATATCGGGCATATCGCTCGACTGTGAGATATCCGCATATGCCCCCCTGGTGGAGTAGGATACTATACACGAGGTCAGTATTTTTCGTCATAGCTTTTCTTTAAAAACGCATTAATATACCGTAACCCAACCTAACCTAATCTATACTAACCTATTCTAATCTATATTAATCTATTCTAATCAATACTAACCTGTCCAAATCTATACTATCCTAATCGATACTAACTTGCCCAAATCTATACTAACTTTCTTAATCTAACCCAACCTAGTCTAACTTATACTTATCCTAATCCACCCTCACCTAAGCTAAACCTATCCTTACATAACCTAAACCTATCCTAACTTATCCTAATCTAACCAAACGTATCCTGTCTAACGAAGGTAAGAGATAAGATATAAGAATTCCTCTCTCGTCCTGTCTAAACTCGATTATGGTTGCCCTGCTAACTCGTCCGCTTCTCCTTGTACCCTTCGCCATCTTGACGCTCTGCACCATACTGGTTTGCGCCTCAGCTCTGGGGCCTCTCGTTCGACCCTCACCTTTAGCCTTTATGTTGAAACTGGCTTCCTGTCTCTACAGGATCGCCGTGATCTCTACTGTCTTCGCTAACTTTCACGGTCCTTACAACACCCTCACTCTCGCTTATGTCGTGCCTTGCCTCCTGTGGCTCCTGTTCCCCTTCACCACCTACCTCTTTCTGTGCGTCTGTCTCGCTTACAAAATGCTCTTTTGGTTCGTGTTGTAACAACTGAAGCAGTTTTAAAATAAATAATTGTATGGGAGACAGTGGGATACGCCTTTGTACAAAAGTTAGAGTCACGTTGTAGTTTGACCTGACCCAAGCACAAGGTCATCTCTCCTGAGATTTGCTGTTAAAATACAAAATGGCCGCCACCTTTGTCTTAAAGCAACGTATAATGAATTATTTTACATTATTCAGTAATTTAGAGAAATTAGTCTTCATTCATATTGTACTCAATAGTATTTCTGGTTAAAGTATCAGGAGTATCCTAAATTGGCAGAATACTTTAGTAAGTCACCATTAGTGACGTCACTAGTGGGACTAGCCCTGGACGCGGAACGATTTGGGCGACCTTAGGTCTAGGGTCACCAAAGCCTTCCATATTTTAGTAATTCTCAAAGGTCAAATAGCCATTTTGTAATTGGAAATAGCTCTTCCCTAAGATGCCTGTGCAATTACCTTCAGTTTAAGAGTTCAACCATCTAGGTTGAACTCTTTATTTTTTTATTTTATTTTATTTATGCATATACAAGAATGTACATAAAAAATGTGAGGATACAAATATGGTAATTACAGTCTTGTAAAGCCACTAGCACGCGCAGCGTTTCGGGCAGGTCCTTAATCTAAGAAAATTTTAAGGAGGTAAATACTTGCAAAATTATAGACAAAAAATGATAACAGATTACATGAAATGAAAAAAAAGATGAGAGAAAATTGTAGGTACAGTATATTAAAGCACATAGGTAGCTAAGATTGATTGCAATGACAGCTTGAATGGTAGTTGACAAAAAAATTGGTAGGCATAATACAGCAGAAACAATATAAGATTGGTTGCAATGACAGCTTGAATGGTAGTTGACAAAAATTGGTAGTCACAATACAGCATATGGCTAGCACATAAAAGAAGACAGCAATGAACACAATCATAAGGTTGTTTGAAATTACATAAAAATTAGGAGATTGGGTACCACTAGGTACAGAGCAAATTTAAAGCTCAGTGTAGGAAACTAAGAAGATGAAGTTAGGTACTTTTTGGTTTTGCTTTTAAATAAGGCAAAAGTTTTACAGTTTTTCAATTCACTAGGGAGTGAGTTCCATAAACTAGGTCCCTTAATTTGCATAGAGTGTTTACACAGATTAAGTTTGACCCTGGGGATATCAAAGAGATATTTATTTCTGGTGTGGTGATAATGGGTCCTATTACATCTGTCCAGGGAGAGTTTCAGAGCATGGTTTGCATTTAAGAACAGGGTTTTGTAAATGTAGTTGACACAAGAGAATGTGTGGAGGGAGTTAATATTTAGTATTCTAATTTATGGAAATTTAGTAATTCTAATTTATTCTAATCTATTCTATTCTAATTAGTATTCTAATTTATCTAATTTAGTATTCTAACCCATGGACCTTTGAGAACTCTTAGCAACAGTTTAGTTGTTCAACTTAAAACCTTGCTAGTAACTTAGTAAGCCAGGCATAGGAATACCCTCCTCTGGCTTCTGTGTGGAGCAGAGCGAGGTAGGATCAGTATGGACAAGATCAACGACTCAGGAAGGTGACCCACTCTCCACCTCTCCCCCAGACCAGCACTACATCAGCTGGTCGCCATAAGAGGTATAGTTGCTATAGTTTGGTATAGGAAATTAGTTCATCTCATGCCTTAAGTCAGGAAGTGTTAATGATAGGGAGTGCTTTGATTTAGATTTTGTTTTAGATTTTGAATAAATTATTTAGTTAGTAATTTTCATTTTTCTTATTTCCATTTCATGTCCCCATTGTCTCATGTCCTTGTCACGTGGTCCCCACGAGGCCGAGTTTTCGTTGGGCCGCAAAGCCTAATACAGACTAAGAGTTCAGTGGGGGGCCTCGTAGCCTGGTGGATAGCGCGCAGGACTCGTAATTCTGTGGCGCGGGTTCGATTCCCGCACGAAGCAGAAACAAATGGGCAAAGTTTCTTTCACCCTGAATGCCCCTGTTACCTAGCAGTAAATAGGTACCTGGGAGTTAGTCAGCTGTCACGGGCTGCTTCCTGGGGGTGGAGGCCTGGTCGAGGACCGGGCCGCGGGGACACTAAAAGCCCCGAAATCATCTCAAGATACTCTAGATCCCTTTGGTTGTTAATATTAACCACACTTAACATAGATTCATCCCTCCTATTCCAACTAACTGGGGATCAAGCCCCAAGGTTTATTGAGAGCATAATCGGTCCAGACCTCAGTTATTGCTCCCAGTGTTAATGGTCTGGTGGTGGTGGTGGCGTAAGGTGATTCTAGCATTTGCTAGGGGTCTAGTTCCACGTCGTCAGGGCTGTAGAATTTTAGCCGGTCAAACGGCTTAAGACCACGTGGCGTGGGATTCGGCTAGAGTAGTAGCTCTGGGGTCCCTTGGATTGAAGATAAATTAGAATACGGGTAGAGGTAAGGGGTAAAGGACGGGAGTAGAGTCGATACCCCCTCCCCCGTGTTACAGTGTTACCAATATTTCCCCTCGTGTCGTTCCGTCTTTTCTCCCATGGAGCAAAGTCTCATGTTGTAGGGCGCCTGACAGCTGCGTGGGCAACGCTTCGGATTCGTAGTTCTGAGGTTCCGGGTTCAATCCCCGGTGGAGGCGGAGATAAATGGGCAAAATGTTTCTTTCATCCTGATGCCCTTGTTACCTAGCAGTAAATAGGTACCTGGGAATTAGACAGCTGCTACGGGCTGCTACCTGAAGGTGTGCAACAAACAGGAGGCCTGATCGAGGACCGGGCCGCGGAGACGCTAAGCCCCGAAATTATCTCAAGATAACCTCAAAATGGAGGGTCTTCCCCTTCCTATATTTTGTAAAATCTTGACCCACGTGACTAAAGCCTCCCCCCCCCACCTCCTGCAGTTCTGAAACGCCTTTTGACTGAACACTTGTCTTCACACTCCCGCTCCATTTCCGTCTTCACCGATGGGTCTAAGTCTGCAGACGGTGTTGGCTACTCTGTTGTTTTTCCTGACCACACCTGTGTGTGTCGCCTGCCTCCGGAGACTAGCATCTTCACGGCAGAACTTTATGCTATTCTCTATGCTCTTCAACTGCTTTCTCACAGTCAATCTTCCTTTGTTGTTGTAGTTGACTCTCGCAGTGGCTCTGGAGTCCTTTAATCCAATCCATCCTGTGGTAGGCGAGATTCAACAATGGCTGTTTCTTATCTGCAATAGATTTAAGACAGTGGAGTTTTGCTGTGTTCCCAGTCATATTGGCGTGTCCTTAAATGAGCATGCGGACGCTGCCGCTAAGAAAGCTATCCGCACTTGTCGCTTCTCCTGTAAAGGTATTCCTTATTCAGACTTTTACCCAGTTATTCATTCCTCCATCCTTGCTTGTTGGCTGGGTTGTGAGTCTTCTGTTACTGGCAATAAACTGCGTGCTTTTAAGAGTAGTGTGTCCCTGTGGCCTTCCTCTTACCACCATAACTGGCGGTGGGAAACGGCTCGGGCAAGGTTGCGTACTGGCCATACGAGCTTAACTCATGGTCACTTAATGGAGTGCCGCCCTGCTCCTTATTGTCCAAACTGCATTGTCCCTCTTACAGTCGTGCATATCCTTGTTGAATGTCCTGACTTCCAGGACAAGCGTGTCTTGCTTTCTGACCGTCCCCCGCGGTCACTTGTCCCTCGATAGTATTCTTGGTGAATTGGATACCTTTAATATCGTTCGCATTATGCGTTTCTGTTCTCGTATTGGCATCCTTGGTGATATGTAGTGCCCTCTGATTATTCCGCACGTTTGGTAGTGCTACATAGCCTTCCCGGTTTGGTGCCTTCTTTTGATAATTACTTTACCTCGACGCACAAGAAAGAATTCCAGGTTCGAATCCCGGGTGGGACAGAAATAGTTGGGCGCATTTCCTTTCACCTAATGCAACTGTTCACCTAGCAGTAAGTAGGTACTCAGGAGTTAGTCAGCTTGTTGTGGGGGGGATGCTGTTACCTATCGTACGTTAAGGCTCGTGATCCTACAGCAGCCAAACTTTAATAAGTCTAGGGATACGACACAACTGCTGTTCTCAATAGCGAATCACCAGTATAACCCCTTAATAAGTAATGAGCACAAAAATAGAATCTTCATTTAGGACTGAAGAATAGATCAATAATTTATATACATGTATATTCAAAACAGTATAATATAAAAACACAGATGGTAAAGTTAACTTGTAGAATATATGCAAGTATTGTCATGGCACGTAATATATAATAGTAATTATGGCACAAAATGAATATAACAGACTTATCTCCCACATGTTACTCCTCCTGGTTCCCCGAAGCTACTGAACTCTCGCTCTGTCGCCACCCACATTCTCACCTCCCGTCTGCCTCATCCCAGGATGAGGGATGGAAACTAAGGACTTTTTAATATTTTAAACTAATTGAACAACCACTTGTTCTCAAAACACATAAGACTGCAAGTTACATATAATAGTTGCTTACAAAATATATAAGTATAATGACACCTGTTTAATTACAGTATATAAAACATTTTCTAACTAAAATAAAGTGACATCTGGAACTCTCAACTGAACAGGTCCAGCTTTCCCGTATCAATCAGGTAATAGACGTGTACAACGCAACCCCGCTCTGGTCTCCACTAACGCTGCCAAACCATACGACAATTTACCCAAAACACAATGTGTGTACATATACATGCAATGATAAAATAAAATAATATTTATTTTAAATTTATATACGTATTCTGCTAGGAGTACGTAACAGATGCATCCTGGGCGGGGTCAGTAATTCGACCTTGATGGGATGGGGGGGGGGGGTGAACTCGATATAAGCCTAACGTGTATGAATACACTCTGGCTTGCTGTCCCCCGACACAATGAATTATATGTACCCTGCATCACCACATACATATACTCTGTACCACCACATGCACTCTGTACCCACAAATGTACTCTTTACCAAAGAGACGATGGATATTGGGTAATATAGTAGCGTGCACTCCCGTAGCGTTGTGTTTGAGTTAGTGCTCAAGTTGATGTTATATGTGCTGCCATTCTATTGTATGGTGTTTATAAATCTTGTTTATCTGTATCTTTTGCTACCCAGTCTCCCAATCTTTATGTACCCATTCTGAACATCTTTACCATTGTGATCATTGCTGTCTTATATGTGCTGTCAATCTGCTGTATGGTGTCTATTAATATTGTTTAAATTACTAATCAAGCTGTCAATGTAATCAATCAGAGCTTTAATATAACAATGTGCTTTAATATACTTACTTATCTCTCTCATATCATTTTTCTCTTGTAATGTATCTTTCATAGATCAGAACTCACCGACTTGTGCTACCTAATCCCCCCAATATATGTACTTAAGTCATACAATGTCACAGTTGTAATCATCGCTATCATGGTTATATTAACGCATATTTTACTACATTATACCTTTAATCTTCAAATTATGCTACAATGTAATCCTTCAACTATCCTACAATTGTGACACTTGCTCTCCACATATGTCAGTTGCTAAATTTGGAAACTGTACTTGTTGTCGATCTCGAACCCATTGTTGATGTGACGACTTATACTGAATTTTGTAACTAGCTCATCAAGATTGTAACTTGCTTAGCTAAATGAATTGTGAGGTTCAGTCCCTGAGCCCATTATGTGCCTCTGTAACCCTTTCCACTACCGCCCACAAGATGGGTATTGGGTGCATAATAAATGAACTAAACTACGAAGGACCACCACTTTGAGACAAAGTGGAAAATAAGGGTAGAGCAAGTGGTTAAATATTTTACTCCATGAACTAGTGTCCTATGGATGTTTAAATTAATATTACAATGAATATTAAAAGGACTGTATTATGAGTCAAATTCACTCACCCAAATGGGGGGGTTACATGCTAAAAGATTAGTGAATCCATAGCATTATTCTGGCGCTGGTTCTTCGCCATTGTATTTATAAAATGAAAGTAAATAAAGTTGATTATATAATAACAACCTGTCCTCTTAAAAATAACGTCCCTTTCGGCCGCTTGCCCATATGGGCGAATTTGGACGTAATTTGAAAATGGAAAAAAAATGAAAATAAATTTGGGATTTTTTTTCAACAACAGTAAATTAAGGGTCCTCTGATAGGTTAGGTGGGCAGGAAATTCTCATAAAGTTTCAAAACGTTAGTTGAAAGTTTCCTCTCCTAACCTGTCCGAGTAAGCCGGACGACTCAAACAGAAAGCAAAACAGTACGTCACTTTTGTGAGTCGATTTCATTTCAAATTACGTCCAAATTTGGCCATAGCGCCGCGCATACGAGCGAAAAGTGACATTATTTTTAAGATGACGGGTTGATATTGAATAGTATATGATAATCGATGGGTTAGTATAATTGATCTCATTAGGAGATCATTAATATAACTACAGAGTTATTTCTACGGATAAACATGAACAGCTTAGCTGTAAAACTAGAGGTGTAATCAGTTGCCACACTCCACCGACGACGTGTTGCATGGGGCAAATTGTTGCACGTGTAGGTGGGGCAGCCTAGCACCTCGGTTGACGTGGACTCGGGAGCTGGAAGGCAATTACATTGTAAAAATCTACGTAATGAACTACAGGAACATCCTAGATTAAGGGATTCTTCCGCACTGTATAATTAACTGTTATGTATATCAAGCACTGTAAATTTCTTCTACAGAAATAATGAATAACTAATTTATAAAAACTGTTAGAGGAGAAACGTACGAGATTCGGTTAATTTGCATTCGGCCTAACGACAACTAGCCTAAATGTTAACTGTGGCCTGCCCGAAACGCTTTGCGTAATAGTGGCTTTAGGCATTGTATGTACTAGCTCTATCTATAAAGCCAACAAACTTTGTAAAATCTCTTTATGTATGTACCTTTACCTAAATAAAAATTATTATTATTATTATTATTATTATTATTATTACATAACAGAAAGGAAATAATAGTTGCCGAGCAGGCTCACCATAGCCCGTGCTTCTTGCCTCGCTCTTGTGCCAGGTAAGTTACGGGCTCACCATAGCCCGTGCTACTTGGAACTTGTTTCGAGTAGCTGAATCTATAACAACAACATAGTTGCCGAGCCGCGTGTCCGTTGATGTAGAGAACTGTGCAATCCTTCGTCCTCCAGCTGCTGCGTGAAAGACGTTAACTATGGAATTGCAATTATACTAGTTCTGGGACACTGCTGTTGATTGCCAATTTAACGTAGCAACGTTCTTCAAAATGTAAGAACGAATAGAAACTGAGCAAATTCTTTGCTACGGCGTCTCTCTGTCTGCAAGCACATTGGTAATTATGGCGTCTCCTTCCTCCCTGGCTGCTATACGCATGCGCAGCTCGCTCAAAGTATTCTCGAGCTTAAAGTATTTTATTTTATTTATAATTAATAAGGGAAAGTAAGGAATTGTGACAAGTGTTTAGAAACACTATGTTTAGAAATGAGAAACTATTTATATACGACTCAACTCCACTACCATCACTACCATCCGCAGACAGGACTACATCTCACTACCCCCGTGAGGGGGACTATAGTTGCCAGCTTGCCTTTCAGGATGGGGGTTCCGCACATAAGTCCCCATTCTAAGGCACGTTTCCTTCAAGCACAGGAGATACAGTGTGTGCAGGAATAAACTAAGCAACCAAATAACCCAAAGTTCCTGACACAACAATGGATGATGTTAAATATTTGCTTTCAACTGACTTAGGATATTGCTCGTTAATGACGAATTAAGCTTTTTTACTTATTGAAGTATGAACATTTATGCTTTATAATAACTATTAACGTCCAGGATGATATTGTTGAGAATATTATTCTGCACAAGTGGCGTCCTCGACGATCACCACGTGACGCCGGATGGGTCTTCGGCACTCCTCTCGTCTTAAAAGCAAGATTTCCTGTCTCCGTCTTACCAACGTACTCTTCAAGCACTCCAGCTCCTTCCTACACCCCCTCTACAGCTTCAACCTCTTCAGTTCTACCTGTTAGAGCTGTATGTTTACCTTGAGATTTATTTGCTTATAACTGTCTTATCGTAACCTCCACCTCAGACGACCACAGACAGTAAGGAATGCAACTAAGATAGTCTCGGTGTACTAAAGAACATCTATAACGGCACGATAACATAAAACGACATTATCTCTCACCACGTCAAGTCTGTCACGTGACATCAGCCTCTGATGTTGATGCCTCTCGTCGGTCTTGCCTCTCAAGTCTTCCTATTTGGGAACCTGTACACTGAACATCGCTACCTTTAACACTGCCAGTGTATCCTCAGGATGAATATAGGGTCAACAACTAGTCACTCGATGTGTATGGGGTCCACTACCACCCTCAGAATGGGTATTGTGTCCACTACCATCCGTAGGATGGGTATGGGGTCCACTGCCAACTGGTGGACGAGTATGGGGCTCACTACCGCCCTCAGGATGGGTATGGGGTCCATTACCGCCCACATCTGTGTGGTAGTGGACCCCATACCAATCCTGTGGATAGCAGTGGACCCCCATACCCATTCTATGGGTGGTTAATATAGACCCCATACCTATCCTACAGGTGGTAGTGGACCCCTTACCTATCTTGTGAGTGGAGATGGACCCCATACCCACCCTGTGGGCGGTAATGGACGCAATACCCATCCCGTGGGCGGTAATGGACATAAACGCATCCTCTTGACGGTAATGGACCCCATACCCATCTAGTGGGTGGTAGTGATCCCCGTACCCATTCAGTGCCCATTAGTGGACCCCATACACATCCAACAGGTGGTAGTGGACCCCATACGTATCATTTTTGGTGGTAGTGGACCACATAAACCTCTGTGACTTGCTGTCGACCCTTTATCTATCCTGTTTGCAGTAGTATACCCCATATATATTCCAATGTCACATCGTTTTCTGGTGACTATCCTACAATTCATTCTCTAAGATTTTCAAAGCACACACTATTGTATATAATGTTGTTTCGCGAAATGATCAGTTTTATATGTATTAATTTATAGTGCTTATTATAATTTACTGAGAAGCACCAAGATTTCTCCTAAGTGCTAACCTTTAACAGGATGTAGAATAGCGGTTTAAATCATGGGTTGAAACATTAGTCGACACAAAATGATGACTCATTATAATTTTTTTTAACTTTCGATTTTAGTAAAGAGAGCATTCATCAAATCCAATCCAATCAAATGTTTATTCAGGTAAAATACATACAGGCAAGGTGAGTTAACAATGTTGGATTTATAGATAGAGCTAGTATATACAATGCCTAAAGCCATTATTATTATGAGGAGGTTAGAGCTTGTCAAGCTAGCCAAGAAGTTAGCTAGTTTAGTTCATTTATTATGCGCCCCATACCCATCTTGTGGGCGGTAGTGGGAAGGGTTACAGAGGCACATAATGGGTTCAGGGACTGAACTCCACAATTCATTTAGCTAAGCAAGTTACAATCTTGATGAGCTAGTTACAAAATTCAGTACAAGTCGTCACATCAACAATGGGTTCGAGATCGACCACAAGTACAGTTTCTAAATTAAGCAACTGACATGTGGAGAGCTAGTGTCACAATTGAAGAACAACTCCAGCATGGTATAAAAGATCTCCGTGAGGAAAATACGCGTCTGAAAACCAACGAATCCGTCAAAAAGCAAGAGGATGCTCTTGACCAAATGAATACATGTATCAGTACTCTAACCGCCCAACATTCTATCTCTCAGGATGAAACTCTGAATTGTAATGTCAATCCTGACCTTAAAAGCTTCTTAGAAGGTTGTAACAGAACCCATGGGCACCACACCAGAAACAAGTACCTATTTGATATTCCAAGAGTACGACTTAATCAAACTAGAAATGCTCTACAAATCAAGGGACCCAGAATGTGGAATAACCTTCCCAATCATGTCAAAGGCTGTACCTCTCTCAACCAATTTAAGATGAAAAGTAAGTACTACCTAATTAACTCCATGTAACCTACCTTGCCTCTAAATGTCAACCCATGTCTTACTATTTTTAAACAATGCTGTTTGCTAACGAACTTGTATATTGGCTATTTTCTACCATGTTCTCCCCTTTTTTATCTTTTATTTTTTTTCAACGCAATTTATACTTTAAGCTCAATTACTATTAAGTTTTAGTCTAAGTGTTTTCCCCCACCTCACCTTGCCCGAAACACTATGCGTACTAGTGGCTTTAGGTATTGTATGTACTACCTCTATCTATATATCCAACATTATGTTTGTAAAACAACTATGTATATACTTTCCTTAATAAAATTGACTTTACTTTAACAAGACCAGCAAAAGTTGCTGGACTTTGTTATTGCGTCATTTTCAGACATCCCGGTGGAAAGCGAAGGTGAGAAGTGTATTGACATCGTACATGCTATCATAACAGACCAAGTGCACGTCGAGGTCAACAACACAAACATGATTGCAGCCTACAGAGTAAGCAAAAACAATCCACCAAGACAAAACCAAAGAAATTAAGTGTTTTTCCCCACACCTTACCCGAAACGCTATGCGTATTAGTGGCTTTAGGTATTGTATGTACTAGCTCTTATCTATAAATCCACCATTAAGTTTGTAACTCATCTTCTATGTATGTACTTTTACCTGAATAAACATTTTGATTTCGAAAAATTCGCTTCAAGCTAGCTACCCAGTCCCTAAAATCTGATCTTGTCCAGGCTGCCGCATCCTCTAAAAAACGGAATTTACATCAACGAGTAATAAGTAGCATCAACGACCAGGAAAAGATAAGAACTCCTCTACCGCCTGCGACAAATCCAGAATCAAAACCATGATGTGATCCATCAGTGTTTTGCTAGAGATGGTTTGATAAAACTGAGGGAAAACTTCTGCAGGTAAAATGTTTATAATTGCAAATGAAGATAACCTCAACACATTCCTCAACCAATGTGGTTTGTGTGTCCTGACTAACCCTAGCGATGCCTCAACTTAATTAACCCCCACTTGTCACCAAGTGCAGACTAGGTAGCCTAGGTTTCATTGTTACCTAGGCTGCCTAGCCTCCCCATACTCACTTGCTCCATTGTACCTTGGCTTTGCCTGTGTTCTCTTGCGTAAATTATTACTTTCAGTGTACCTGAGTGTATCTCAAAGCAATCTACCTCATTTTTGTATAGTGTAACTTTAGTAACTTAGTAATTTTATTAAATTAAAATTGTTGCTGTTCTATTGTACCTTGCTCCATTGTACTCTGGCTTTGCCTGTGTCCTCTAGTGTAAACTATTATTATCAGTGTACCTGAGTGTGCCTCAAAGTAAACTATAGTACCTCTTTTTTTAGTGTAATTTTAGTAATTTTACTAAGTTTTGTGTTACATAGTCATGCCTTATTGAATACATTTTTACTTATCTTTTTTTTACTTATCCAATTATGTACATTTTTTTTCATTTTCACTTGTTCCTGTTTTATTTGCATTTCATGCTATAGTTATTTTTTATATCCAGAACGTTTTTTTGTATTTGCTCAAAATTTCCATTATTCTAAGGAACTTAGTTTTATTTTTCATTTATTTACTCCTTACATTGCATCATAAATTGTACCTGTGCCTTTTTTACCATCAAACAGCCTAATTATGCAATCTAGTATCGACCCAAAACTAAACCTCTTATCAAGTATCTATGACAATCATCACTTTAATGATCAAAATTGCAGATATTATACAGCACATGATGTAAACAATGTATTAACACATAATCACAATGTTTCTGTAATTAACTTCAATGTAAGATCTCTAAGAAAACACTTTGATGATGTTAGTGCTCTAATTCAAACATAACAAATTCTCCTTTATTATACTTACTGAAGCGTGGTTAAGAGAGGATACAACACAACTCGTTAACATACCAAACTACTCTGCAATTCACAACTGTCGACCAATTCAGAGAAGTGGTGGTACTGCTTTTTACTACCAAAAGGAACCGACTTGCTTAAATGTAATTAGAACTAGAGACTCATGTGGCGAGTATATCTTTGCCCGTTTCAGAGTCAATGGTGCCAAGGCTGACTTGACTGTGGGAGCATTTTGAATTGTTGCCGCCGAAGGCGGCTAGTTTATTGTGCACCCCATACTCATCCTGTGAGCGGTAGCGCAAAAGCATTACAGAGGGCACAAAAGGTCTTTATCAGACCTCATCTTAGATTATTACCCAGTTTATAGAATTCCTAACACTGATGTATCTGAATTCAACTCTAACCTTAGAAATCTAATACTAGCAAACAGACTTAATAAACGCCAACTAATAATCTCGGGGGATTTTAATACTGACCTCTGCGAGCCTAATACCCCTCAAGCTGCTAGTTTCCTTAACTGTATGAATTCCGGCTTGCTCAAACCCTCAATCACGAAGCCTACTAGAATCACTGATACGACTACCTCTACTCTTGACCACATCTGGACTAACATAACCTCTCCACTTCAGGGATAATCACCGATAGGACCACAGACCATTACCCCACATTTCTTCTAACCAACATTAATTCTGGGTCCCTTGATCTGAGGAGCATTTCTAATTTGGTTAAGTCGCACTGTTAGAAAATCAAATAGAAATTTGTTTCTGGTGTGGTGCCCATGGGTTGTTACAATCTTCTAGGAAGCCAATCCTGACCTTATGCATTACAGTTCAGAGTTTTAAATATAGTATGTAAAGAACAGTTGAGAGGATGTGCAGTGACTTAATATCTAACATATTCAAAGATTTAAGTAAGGGCACTGAGTGCTGACTGGGGCCAGAGTTTGTTATTGTTCTAATAGCAGATATGTTTTCAGTAATTAGAGGGCATAGACGATTTTGGGTAGCAGAACCCCAAGCACAAATACCATAATTGAGATAAAGATAGATGAGAGAGTAATGGTTACCTTACCAGGGCAGGTACATAATATCTGATCTTAGAAAGAATGGCACAGTTTTAGATCATTTTTTTTGCTATATCTTGAATGTGGCCCTGGAAATTAGGCTTGTTATTGATGAGAACACCAAGGAATTTACCATCTACTTTGTTACTAATTTGGATATTGTTTATTCTTAGATTAATTTGATCTGAGGATTTATTACCCAACAAAGTATGGAAAGTTTTATCAATGTTAAGGGTGAGTTTGTTAGCAGTTAGCCGAAGGTCTCCGTGCCGTCCTCTGTGCTCAGTCTGTAACTGCTGTAACCAAGACTATACTAAATATAAAAAAAACACTAAACTCTTTATGTCTAATCAACCAAATATGTACACGTAATTATACATTACAGCCTATACTGTGAGTCATTGTTAGAGTCCCAAGAACTGCCAAAACATGTAATCTACGAGAGTTGTCCCTCCCCGGTGTTAAATGTAGAATTAATGAACTGAATGCTAAGCTTGTAATTAGGATAGCCAGAGATCCCCATTACAATGATATTATCAAGAAAAAACTGAGTTATGTGCTACTTACAGAGGGGGGGAGGGGGACAGGAGAAGCAAAAAATGGCATCACAGATCAGTCTACTACCTCGAAGAGCTTCACCTGCTTGAGGAAGCCCGTGAGCTCCTGCCTGTAGAGAGGTTACCTCCCTGTAAGATGACCCATTCAAGATTATCATCAATGAGATGGCAACTAAAAAAAGTCCACCATGATACCACAAGAAATGAGGTACACTTATCTTAAGGAAATCTACAAACAAGTCGGAAATTAATTCAATCAAATCTTCACCTGATGAGTCATCTAACCCTATCAAAGGCAGGGCTGGTGCAGCATACACGGTAATCAAGGATAATGCTATTCAACGCAGAAATGAAGAAAAGCGCGTATTGAGAACTATGTCTCTTCAACGCAAGAGGAGCTAACTGCCATTGTTATGGCGTTAAGATTCTTTGAACGAAACACTAATGGTGCAGTGATCTGCACTGATTCAAAAGCAACACTACAAAGTCTCAGTAAAAATCTGGCAGAAAATCCTGCGATAATCGCCGAGATCAAGAGAGCTGTGAGAGTACTAACCAATCAGGGAAGACTTGTCCAATTTCTGTAATTACCTAAGTGTAGTTACAGGATGAGAGCTACGCTCGTGATGTCCCGTCTTCCCAGCACTCTGTGTCATATAACATTTTGAAACTACTGACTGTTTTGGCCTCCACCACCACCTCACTTAGCTTGTTCCAACCGTCTACCACTTTGTTTACAAAAGTGAATTCTCTTGTATTTCTCCGACAGCTTTGTTTCGTTAGTTTATATCTATGACCTCTTGTTCTTTAAGTTCCAGGTCTCGGGAATTCTTCCCTATCAATTTTATCGATTCCTGTTACTATTTTGTATGTAGTGATCATATCACCTCTTTTTCTTCTATATTCTTGTTTTTGCATATTTAATGCCTCTAACCTCTCCTCATAGCTCTTGTCCTTCAGTTCTGGGAGCAATTTAGGAGCATGTCTTTGCACCTTTTCCAGTTTGTTGATGTGCTTCTGAAGATATGGGCACACAACAGCTGCATATTCCAGCTTTGGTCTAACAAAAGTTGTGAACAATTTCTTTAATATATCGCCATCCATGTATCTAAAAGCAATTCTGAAGTTAGAAAATGTAGCACAGGCTCCTCGCACAATGTTCTTAATGTGGTCTTCAGGTGACAGTTTTTATCTAGAACCACCCCTAGATCTCTTTCTTTATCAGAATTCTTTAAAGATTTCTCACATAATTCATAGGTTGTGTGGGGTCTATGTTCTCCTATTCCACATTCCATAACATGCATTTATTCACATTAAATTCCATTTGCCAAGTGGTGCTCCATATACTTATTTTGTCCAGGTCTTCTTGAAGGGCATGACACTCATCTAAGTTTCTTATCTTCCCTATTATCTTAGCATCATCAGCAAACATGTTCATATAATTCTGTATTCCATCTGGTAGATCGTTTTTGTAAACAATGAACATTACCGGTGCAAGAACTGAACCCTGTGGTACTCCACTTGTGACATTTCTCCAGTCCAATACATTGCCTCAGATTACTGTTCTCATTTTTCAATCAGAAATTTTTTTCATCCATGTTAGAAGCTTACCCGTCATCCCTCCTATATGTTCCAGTTTCTAGAACAACCTCTTATGTGGAACTGTCGAAAGCCTTTTTTAGGTCCAGATAGATGCAGTCGACCGAACCATCTCTTTCCTGTAAAATATCTGTGGCTTGATCATAGAAACTGAGTAAATTCGTTACACAGGATATTCCAGATCGAAAATCATAGTCTGTGTCTGTCTGATATTATATCTGTTTTCTCCAGGTGTTCAACCCATTTACTTTTAATTATTTTTCCAGTATTTTGACTATTACACTTGTCAATGATACAGGTCTATAATTGAGGGGGTCTTCCCTGCTGCCACTTTTGCTGATTGGAACTATGTTAGCTTTTTTCCACACCTCTGTTGCAACTCCTGTAAACAGGGATGCCTGAAAAATCAGTTGAAGTGGAATGCTGAGCTCAGGTGCACATTCTCTCAGAACCCATGGTGAAACTCCATCTGGACCAACTGCTTTGTTCTTACTTAGCTACTTTAGCATTTTTTCCCACTTCGTCTCTAGACACCTCTATGTGCTCTATGTTGTTCTCTGGAATTCTTATTGTGTCGTTCCCTGAAGATTTCATTTTGTACACACTTTGGAACTTTTCGTTTAATGTTTCACACATTTCCTTTTCATTTTCCGTAAATCCGTTTCCCATTTTCAACCTCTGAATATTATCCTTTAACTGTAATTTATTGTTAATGAATTTATAGAAGAAATCTGGTTCTGTTTTACATTCGGCCGCTATCCCTTTTTCAAAATTTCTTTGTCTCTCCTCATTGCCGTGTAGTTGCTCGCTGGTAAGCGATCTTGGTATCGCTGGCAAGTTTGGGGGCTTGGCCTCTTCCTACATTTGCGCCATTTTTGTGTCTTTTGGTCTCTGGCCCTCTCGCAATTTCCGTTGAACCAATCCTGTTTCCTAGTTCTGCATCTCTGCTTTGGTATAAATTTTATTGTGCCTTTATCATATATTTCACAAAACTTGACATATATCTCATTTACTTCATGTCCTAACAGCAAGTCTTTCCAGTCAAATTCCTTAAAGAAATGTTTGAATTCCCCAGAGTGTTACTGTGTAGTGTGTGAAACTGTACGTATTGTAATTTTAGTGAATTTTTAACAAATATTGCGACAATAAACATTTATTGTGGACACATTACTGACATGTGTCACAGTTCTATGGAACATTATGAACATTTTACTGTATACATAGTGTAAGTAATTATCAAAAGAAGGCACCAAACCGGGAAGGCTGTGTAGCACTACCAAACGTGCGGAATACTCAGAGGGCGCTAAATATCGCCAAGGATCCCAATACGAGAACAGAAACGCATAATGCGAACGATATCAAAGGTATCCGATACACCAAGAATCCTACCGAGGAACAGGGGACCACAAGGGACGGCCAGAAAGTAAGACACATGCTCGTCCTGATAGTCAGGACATTCAACTAGGATATGCACGACTGTAAGAGGGACAATACAATGTGGACAATAAGGAGCAGGGCAGCGCGCCATTAAGTGACCGTGAGTTAAGCGTGTATGGCCAATATTTAACCTTGCCAGAGCCGTTTCCCACCGCCGGTTAAGGTGGTAGGAGGAAGGCCATGGGAACACACTACTCTTAAGAGTACACAGCTTATTACCAGCAACAAAAGTCCAACAACCCTGCCAATGGGCAAGGATGGAGGAATGAATAACTGGTTAATAGTCGGAACAAGGAATTATACCTTTACGGGAGATAGGACAAGAACGGATAACTTCCTTAGCAGTAGCGTCCGCATGCTCATTTAAAGAGATGCCAATATGGCTGGCAACCCAGCAAAACTCTACAGACTTAAATTTACTGGTGATAAGAAACAGCCAATGTTGTATACATATTGTAAAGGACACAAATATAAATCATATATGATAAAAAAAAAATCACACTATTATCCGGACTATAGGGACCCCCCAGCCGGATAATCACGTGTTTTGGATAATAGTACTTTTTCACTTCTGAGTCCAAAAGTGACCATTTCCAACTATTTTTATACTACAAACAACAATTTGAATTGCCTTGTCACATACAATTATTAAATATTTAACTAGAAACCTCAACTTACCTTGTTGTTGTTGTTCGTCTTCTTCATTGATGCCACAACTTGAAGTTAAGAATTCTTGACAATTTACGTAACCTATACTAACACAACACTAAAATTAACACTTAAAATTACTGTACAGTTCATTAAGCAAAGTTAGTTTTGACTGCCAGCTGCTGAAACCTCACGGGTGGAAGGCACTTTGCTTGCCTGTGAAGCCTCACTTATTACGAACCCTTCGTAACCAGGTTCTTTATAAACCGAGATCCTACTCAAGTTCAGAGGACCCTAATCTTGGTGGAAATATAGTGTAATGTTTAAATGTAATATTAAAAGAAAGACACTTAAAATATCCCGTTATTATTTCCCATCACCATTAGAATCCATATATATAATATATACAACGCTATAAGAGATCAAACTGGTTAGCGTTGCTAGCCCTTACGCTAGCTTGCTTCACAGTTGACAATCACAAAGTGCTTCTGCCGAGGTCTTCTTTACGCACTCGCTGGTACGCCCAAGCAACAAAGCCTGCAACACTCGACCAGCCCCACTGGCTAGTACCTTGCAGAACCGAAGTCTACAGCGCTCGACCAGCCCACTTGGCTAGTCCCTCCAGGAGTAAAGTTCACAGCGCTCGACCAGCCCCCTTGGCTAGCACCTCCAGGAGTAAAGTTCACAGCGCTCGACCAGCCCACTTGGCTAGCACCTCCAGGAGTAAAGTTCACAGCGCTCGACCAGCCCACTTGGCTAGCACCTCCAGGAGTAAAGTTCACAGCGCTCGACCAGCCCACTTGGCTAGCACCTCCAGGAGTAAAGTTCACAGCGCTCGACCAGCCCACTTGGCTAGCACCTCCAGGAGTAAAGTTCACAGCGCTCGACCAGCCCACTTGGCTAGCACCTCCAGGAGTAAAGTTCACAGCGCTCGACCAGCCCACTTGGCTAGCACCTCCAGGAGTAAAGTTCACAGCGCTCGACCAGCCCACTTGGCTAGCACCTCCAGGAGTAAAGTTCACAGCGCTCGACCAGCCCACTTGGCTAGCACCTCCAGGAGTAAAGTTCACAGCGCTCGACCAGCCCACTTGGCTAGTCCATCCAGGAGTAAAGTCCATAGCGCTCGACCAGCCCACTTGGTTAGTCCATCCAGGTCGCCCTCTGTCTTCCACTGCCCCAACTTCACTGCCTTCCCTGGCCTGCCTCGGGTCTCTCGTCACCTTTCAGCCTGGCAGACAAAGATAGGAAGCTTTGATTACTGGGAGGGTCGACTTGTATAGTTCGGCATCCGGATCGTAGATGGCGCCGAAGTCCGTCACATCACTGGTTGAAGGCACTTGGCTTGCCTGTGAAGCCTCACTGGTTGAAGGCGCTTGGCTTGCCTGTGAAGCCTCACTGGTTGAAGGCGCTTTGCTTGCCTGTGAAGCCTCACTGGTTGAAGGCACTTTGCTTGCCTGTGAAGCCTCACTGGTTGAAGGCACTTTGCTTGCCTGTGAAGCCTCACTGGTTGAAGGCACTTTGCTTGCCTGTGAAGCCTCACTGGTTGAAGGCACTTTGCTTGCCTATGAAGCCTCACTGGTTGAAGGCACTTTGCTTGCCTGTGAAGCCTCACTGGTTGAAGGCACTTTGCTTGCCTGTGAAGCCTCACTGGTTGAAGGCACTTTGCTTGCCTGTGAAGCCTCACTGGTTGAAGGCACTTTGCTTGCCTGTGAAGCCTCACTGGTTGAAGGCACTTTGCTTGCCTGTGAAGCCTCACTGGTTGAGGTGTATAACACGTAACTTGTCTTTGTTAGGACAACCTTCTTCCTCTTAACACTCCCAGAACGATTGATGCTGCTACCAGACATAGTTTTGGCCAAAAATTTTCAAAGTTACTATAAAAATAAAGTTATTTAAAAAAATATTTCACTAATGGCGCGAAACTGGTATAACACGAGGTTGGACGGTCCACTTAGGGCAGCTATAGCACCTTACGTAGGCCGCCAGGAGGAAAACATCAATATTTTTTAAGGAAACTTCAGCCTGTGCAAATTGTTTTTAGGAAACATATATATTTGTTATGACATAATTACTAGTATTTCTTTTGTTTTTGGCTATGATGAACTGTTCTAAAGTTAATGGTATATCCTGTACCCAGGTGGTCCCTCCAACCCTCTCCTCCACCATGAGCCTTCAGCCACAGCCATACGGGATTAATACGGTATGGGCCGCCGACTGGCTTGCGTATCCGGACAATTCACGGACAAGTGACTGTCCGGATAATGCAACATCGACAGCAAGTTAACCGGCCTAGAATTTTTATCTGGTCAAACACCCATTTTCCGGCTCCTATGGACATCTTGGCTGGATATTGAGATAACTTTATCCGGTCACGATTTTGGCCGTATAAAGGCGTTTTCCGGATATTCGAATCCCCCTTCTCCATGTCCCCACACCCAAAGTAAGTGATATTTTTTAGTTAATTTTACATGTATGTGTTCAAGGAAGGGAATGTATCATTTTACAAAGATCAGAAACATTTTGCGAACACTATTTTATGCACAGGGGGAATGTTGCAATAAACTCTGGACATCACAGTGGTAACTTACCGTTTTGGAAAAATAATCCAAAATTTATTTTCAATTTTCAAATTACGTCCATTTTCGGCCATACAGGCAAACGGTCAAATTCAGACGGAATTTGTAAGATTGAGATCATATTTAATACTTTATACCCAAGACTCTTCTACAAATTAAATGTATCATCAGGCAACATCACCGAGACAAGGTTACTGAGGAAAGGAGGATAGAATAACAAATCAGTGAATCTGTATGCTGGTACAACATGGTTGCAGCTGACAATCCCAATCATTATGGACGAAGAGGAGGAGGACGCGGGAGAGAATCAGTAATAGAGAGAATACGTCTTGGATACAAATAAATCTCCATGGAGATTCGTAATGGAAACAACAGTTGAGCAGAGGAATTGCAGAATCTGTGGCGAGAGTGACGGACACCACCTTGACCACTACCTGAGAGAATGTGAACATCTGAGACACATTAGAAATGTGTGTAGAATAATAAACCCCACATTGTTTGAGTTAGAAAAATACTATTTGTCAAATATAGATACTGTTATTAAGAGATTCCCCCATTTTTGCACCCGCAAAATAACTTAAGATTTTAAGGGTTGTCCATTTATCCATCCTGTTGGCCTCCCAAATACAGCTAAAATGTTACCAACATTTCAATACCTCCAGATTTACTGGAACCCAACATTTAACAATCAGGGTGTAGCTCCATATAGATTTTATGAAGTGAATACTGTATACGATAGCTTTATGGAGGCACCAGAGCTTGACCAGAAATTTGCATTTCATTACATTCAATACTTTTTTTTTCTCCTAGAAATTCATCTCTCATGAGTAAACAGTTTAAACAATAAGGTAAATAAAATTAAAATAAAATTCTTATAAATATTTATTTTCTTGTTTATTTTACCACAAGTTGGTTTCTATTTCTAAGAACTTCCCAGTGCAGTGACAGAATAAACATTTAAATAATAAATTAGAGCAATCTTTACATACTGGCACAGATGGACACGAACCATACAGCGATGCATCCTGAGTGACCTCGTAACTTGAGCTTATATATGAACATTATTGCACGCATTTGTTTTTTTCTGCATTATGCTCGGTAGCACTGAAAGGCGGAAATACTGTACAGTACTGTGTTTCTTATGGCTAAATAGGAAGTGCTGTGCTCTGCATCACTATTCTTGTACCTTGAAAATAATGGTGGCAGTCGGCACTTAACACAAACACACACGACAACCCAACATAGCACATACCTAAACAAACAACATACACATATGCCAACCCATGGTGGACAGGCTACCGAACTTTCAAACCACCTCTCTCTCTACACCTGCATCCTCTTCCAGAATTTCACCGCCCCATCCCTCTATCTCCCCCATCCTTTCCAAACCCGTTGGACATCAAAGCGAAGCAAACACACACACACACACACACACACAACCTTCCAATTAATTTTTGTTTATAATTATGCCAATACACAAATTTAATCGGCTTTAACAACGTTGAAGATCTTCACATGATAAATGCAGCAATTAGCTGGTGGTAGTGTGTACAATGATACTAGCTACAGCTACACAGTAGCTAAGTTATAAGATCATATCCAAGAAAATGCATATACAGTAGTGGCTGAGAGCTATTCCTCTTTCAACGAAGTTAATTCAAATTGATTTTAGCATGGTAAATATAACTCATTTACAATAATACAGCACTAATGCAAATTCCTATGCCCATGTATTTTCAATTGGAATTAAAAAAAATCAATGTTTTATGCATATGCTAGTATAATAGAATGGCATTTGATGTAAACTCTCAACCAGTAACCATATTTATAGACATTGGTGGATGGTCAACAATGTATACTGTGTGAAGAGTCATTTTTGTGACCTATGACAACACAAGTAGCTTGAACAACCTGGTCTACTTACTGTTCATCAATGGCTGTGAGGTCACTCAGAAGTAATATCACATTCACCACAAATTCCAAGCTAAAGGCTAGGTTTGACCATTTTAACCCGACCCTCACACACACACACACACACACACACACATGAAATGAACTTAAAGTGACAACGTTTCGGTCAGTGTAGATTCACAAGTTCGGCCAATTCTTTTTACACACATTAATTTAAACTTGCACAATAGTTAAAAGGGACAAGTGAAACTGACAGCAGGCAAATACACTGGCACACCAACCTAAATCGTGCAAAATATCTAATGCACTGGTAGACAAACAAAAAAATATGACTATAGAAAACTTTATATACATAGAGACTATAACCTTAAAATATTCTAAATTTCTCATCAATGTAATATACCTACTATACTGTAAAAGGGTAAAAATGTTTGACCCATCTGCAACTGGAGTATTCTAAATGCACATACACACTAAGGCTACAGTGGTGATTTTGATCTTCATTAAATATAAGTGTCATTCTATAACATTAAATAACAAGCCTCAATCACAAAGCATGCTGATATTCAGGATTTAGTATTGTGGCAGAGCCACATGACAAAGGCAGCTGTTTTAAGAACCCACAAAAATCTTGGAGGAGTTCCTGTAACATTGTATACACCAATGTTCAGAATTTTATTATGTCAGCACTACAAGGCTAGGTGCAGCATTGCAACACCATATGAGATATCTTTCCATAGTAATATACAGTATATTATCTGACTAGGAAACTTTGTAGTAAAACTTTGATTATTGAAACTAATTTACTTGCATGAAGGATTAACGATTAACTGCAAAGAAACCCCTCATCTTAAATCTTAAGGTATTACACTAACCCAGAATGTATTTATCCTAGAAACTCAGCGTTCGTAAACATTACATTCAACAGAAACAAATGTTAGAGCATTACACAGTGGCATTATTATCTATAGTGTGATGGGCGTTATCTATTAATAAAAAGATAATTTTGATCAGTAAACTATTAATGACAGTAAGAGTAAAGAGAAAATAATGTCAGAAAGAACATTTTCTTATAATTAATGCAGATAGAAATGCTAAAGCCACACATGTTTAACAAACATTATGATAAGATTTTAACTTTACTGTGCACCACTTTCCTAAAATCTAGCATGCAACAAAAAACAGAGAAGGAAGGGCCTAAATACACCTGGTTAGTAGGTTTAATTGGTTGTAAACAAAAATGTGCTAATTTTTTGTTTGGAAAATTTAATGAATTGGCACTTGCTTAGCACAGAGCTCTGTTGGGAGTTGTTACAGCAAAGTCATCAGAGGTTTTAAACTTTTGTCTTGAGGACCAGTAGAGATTAATTCATTAGATTTTAATCAACCAATTCAGTACTCAGAAGCCCACATCTTTAATCTACATTATGTGCACACTACAGAATACAGTATCATTATTTTATTAATAGTGTAATATAAGCCTGTACCATATGGCAGATATAGCATATACAAGTGTAATTTGACACCTTGTTCCCTCTGGGTACAAGGTGTCAAAACTATTTTCCAAAGGAAAAGCCAAAAGAGAACAAGCTACCTGGTAGTTTTTTTTTTTTAAATAAGCTAATCTGGCCTGTTTTAGGACCCTTAACTATCACGAGACCTGTACCTTACTAAACATCCAACCTTTTCTTTCTACGAAATAGATCATCTTATTGCTTCCTCACTTTGCTCTTGCACATCTCCCCTACAATCCTATCAGGTATTATTTACAAATGTCCGTATCATTGCAAAGTACTTCTCCTGTTGCCAATCCACCTCTGGCCCCCTCCTGTCATACGTACCTCAAACAACCATTATTGCTTAAATATGTCTATTCCTTTTTTAAAAAGACTGAAATTTGTGTGTATATCATTTCATGTTTGTATTCTTTTCCTTGATAATTCCTTCCCTCCCTCATGTTTGTATTTTTCATTGTGCTTTAAGTTATATCAGAGAAACTATCATTATATCTTGAGGTTATCTTGAGATGATTTCGGGGCTTTAGTGTCCCCGCGGCCTGGTCCTATATGTTTATATGATCTGCCTCGGAGGTCTTGGTGTTAGTGGTTTGTTATACAATAGTACGCACCAAACTGACCACTAATTTTGGGGCATGTTATCAGAGTAGTACAGTACCACAGTTTTGAAAACAATGTAAAAGACAGTGCATTTAACAAAATTACAGTAAATCATCGATATAATCGGAGGTGAGGCTAGCATTTGCTGAAAAATGTTTCTTCTCTAATAAATGTTGAATCTATAACTGTATAATAATTATTTGCAATAATATTAGTGATATCTTGGTTTTCGAATGTAATCCGTTCCCAAAGACGGTTCGTAAACCGAAAATTCATAAACTGCTACGAATTTTCCCACAAGAAATAATGTAAATTGAATTAATCCGTTCCACACACCCAAAAATATTAACTCAAAAATACATGTCATACAGAATACTAATCATTTTTCATACACAAAACAATCCAGTATAAATATAAACCATAAATAAAATAATATTTAACTGCACTTTACCTTTACTGAGGACTCTTGTTGGCATATGGGAGACGGTGAGACGGGATGGAGGAGCGGTGTTGGTGTATGGGGAGTGTGAGGAGGGAGGTAGGTGGTGGTGGCGAGACTGTCTCATGCTTGCTTTAAACGCTTTCGTACCTGCATCACTGGTTCCAGATTCTCCTTTTACACATTTCACTGCCTCTTATGTAACAACCAGTTAGAACCAGTCAGTCATAACATGTCAGTCAAGCATTCACAGTCAAGTCCAGTCACAGGCAGTCATAACCAAAGGCAAACATTAACAGTTTTGGTAGCAACCAGTTAGGCTTTCACAGTCAATCAGGCTTTCACAGTCGCAACCAGTCAGTCAGTCAGTAAACAAAGTTTAATGACAGGCGTTCAGGGAGTCTGCCTCCTGATCCATCAGCTGGTAGCAAGGAAGCTCACTGTATTAATACAGTCCAGACATGGCTGGGGGTTCTGTGTGGGGGGATGAGGGGATGGAGGTAGAAGGGAGGGTCTGGTGTGCAGGGGGGGGGGTCCAGGGGAGGGACCAAGGGGTGACCAGCTCCTGGTATTAGTCCTAGTCGGAAGCTCTGTTACCCACCCACTCCACCACCCACCTCCTTAGTCTACCATCTGCCACCCACTATGCCAACCATCTTGCTACTGCCCGCCTACACACACACACCTGCCCGACCACTACTACCCACCCACTTTTCCGCCCGCCCTGCTACTCGTCCATCCACTCGCTCTCACCTGCCCACCAACTCGCCCTCCGCATGTTCTTCCCTTGCGTGATTCTAGGGCTGGTTTCCATCTGGTCCCCACACTATCTATCCAGTCGTAAAACCGAAACATTTTAGGTTTATGAACCGTCTCTGGGAACGAATTAAATTCGAAAACCAAGGTATCACTATATATATTACACTATATACACACACCTATCATTTTTATGCATCATAATGAACCAATAAGCAGTTCTGTTGGGTGCAGTGATGAAATCAAAACACAGCATTGGGCTTCATGATATGGGCAGACAACACCAGCAATCGCCTAATGCAAGAAAATGCTTCCAATATATTACTCTCGCCGCTATGACTAGCCACAGAACTGCTATTATCACATTCCTGCCACTAAATCCTGAATCCATTTCCACAACGTTATATTGTATAGGAGCACGAGGTCATTTCATGATGTGTAGATGTACAAAACAACGGCTGGGTGCTGTGTGTGTACTTCATACTGAAGATCATAACAGTGTTCACTGATAGCTGGACATTGTTCATAGTCTATCACAATCAGAATCATATATGACACTATCATTGCAAAATACTGCAATTGCAGTTATTTATATTATTCATTAAGTCGTGGTGAGGCCCCAACCTGCACAGTTGTGCTGCACGTGCCAGTCTTGGTTACCCTCGCAGCACCGAGGCTCTCACAGCCAGGAGGAATGCAAATGATTTTTTTCAAGATGGCATCTGTTTACTGGAATCCTGAGTACAGTAACAGGATGAAAGCCCCACGTACACGAGGGAGTTTTGAATCATACGATATAAGTACTGTACTATCAAACATATGCTGACGTGTACATTCCCCCCTTGTCATCACTGTGTTCAGTATAGTGGATAATCTTGTACTCCTAAGTATATTTACTGTGAAATATTTACTTGTGTTTCAGCCAGTAGAGATTTTTCTATTTACAAAAGTGGCCTAAGGATTACAATTTGCATATATAAAACTAATCAGTTTCAAGGTTTTGAGGTATGCAAGACCTTCACTTTTAAAAAACAGGGACTACAAGCTACGGTTCCATTTGTTGGTTAATCGAGGAATTTTATCAGTTTAATAACTGTAGAGAACATGGCCTTCAATATCAACCACAGAATCTTGGGTCATCTACTGTACAGTATCAAACGTAAACACAACACCGATCAGTGTTTCTTTAACTATTTCAGCGTCATTCATCCTCGAGCCATTATCACAGGAATTCATTTACCTTTAAATGTCCTTTTATTTTTCATAATTTTTATCCTTGCTTTCCTTTATGTACTTTATGTATAATTTTGTCACACAGGGGGAGAGAGAGAGAGAGAGAGAGAAAAAAAAGAAGTTATTTCATTCAGCCTTGGGTGAACCATTCGCCAGTTTACGAAGCCTTCACAAAGACCTTACATACACCCTCAGGAATATAGCTACATTTGAAATATGAAGCAAGTTAATGTTACCATGAAAAAAAAAAGATGAAAAGCTCTGGCTACTTAGACTAAACTTGCACCACTATATACTAATATTAGCTCAATAAATCAAAGTTTTACTGTACCATATAACTATGAGACTACATTTAATGTTAATAACAGGATAATAATGTTAATTTACATTTAATAATGTTAATAATTTCTCAAGACTTAATAAATAACCTTAACATTTTTATTATATATTATATTTCATCTTCATAAATCTTTCATTTATTATTTACAATATAAAATATATGCATGTACTGTATATTATACAAGCTTTTAAAATACAGACATTTAAATACATTACACATTGCAGTGGTATGCATGTACAATATAATGTGATAATATATATGTTATAGGTAGCCCTCACCAATTATTATTTCATCCAATGCGAACCTGCTTGTGCTGACCCATCCCCCCCCCCCCCAAAAAAAAAACTATAGTATTGCATCTATAGGTAGTATGGATGGACTGTATAAAATATGCACTCTCACTTTACAAAAAAAAAAAAGTCCATGTTTTGTACATTTGGAATTCTAAAATGCATAAAACTCTAAAGACTGATCATAATCTAGTGTGTCTTTAGTCTAACATACACAATCTTAGGCTCAGTACTGTATATGTAAACAGAGTTGAACCTCGGTATTTGTACTGCTCCCAATTAGTCCTTTTTGGTAGTCAGATGCTATGTTCATATTTGATATTTGTCCGTTTGATTGGCATTCACACGTAAACACACATCTCTGAATCGTCAGTTTTGCCATAGCTGTCATTCAGTGTACAACCTACTACACTTTTTTCTTGGATATTTTTTACATTCTTCGTGTAAATAAATCACCATGTCATCCAAGAAAGTTTGTGATAAGAGCCAAGCAAAAAGAAAATTGGTTAGAACCACGAGAGAGATGAGTAAGTAATTATCAAAAGATGGCACCAAACCGGGAAGGCTATGTAGCACCATCAAATGCGCAGAATAATCAGAGGGTGCTAAATATCACCAAGGATGCTAATACGAGAACAAAAACGCACAAGGCGAACGATATCAAAAGTATCCGAGTCACCAAGAATTCTATTGAGGGACAGGTGATTGCGAGGGGCGGTCGGAAAGCAAGACATACGCTCGTCCTGGAAGTCAGGACATTCACGAAGGACATGCATGACCGTACGAAGGACAATGCAATTAGAACAATAAGGAGCAGGGCGGCGCTCCATCAAGTGACCATGGGTTAAGCGAGTATGGCCAATACACTAGAGAGATGAAGAAAGACACTATAGCAAAATATGAAAGTGGTGTCCATGCGTCTACTCGTTACCGAGTTTGGTATGCCCAAATCTAGTTCTCTAATAAAAGAAATGTGTGCAGAATGGGGAGAAAGTACAAAGTTTTCTTGAAAAATATCACTGGCAAACCTGACAGCGTTATAAACCTGTTGAATGACAATGCTGTCTCGCTTTAGAAACATTTTAAAGCGCAGGCAAAAGCAATCATCCTTGGTCAAGTTTCTTGTAAGAAAAGCATCCAGCGAGTCTAATGAGGAAAACAAAGACAAAAAGAGAGAACCTCAGAAGCACAACTACCAGAAGTTATAATGTAATGGTAGGGGGGACTCCCCTGCCAAAGAATCGCATCTCTACGTATGTGGAAGGTGGCAAGGCATTCAACTCTGTAGGTACAGTGAGTAGTGTGTTTGCATTTATTTAATTTAATTATTGCACAAATATATTTATTTTTGTGGTCTGGAATGGAGTAATCCAATTTACATTATTCCTTATGGGGATAAAACTTCAATATTCATACTTTTTTGGCATTTGTCCCACCCTCAGAAATCAATTAAATCCAAATACAGAGGTTCCACTGTATATATAATACATATACTAGGCCTATTTCCTCAGCCCCTCTATATAATGAATAGTACAAAATATAGACTTAAGGTACAACAGTACAGTATATTCATATTTTCTACATTCCATCTAGTTGCTATAGGTACTATCATTTCTGAATGGCAGGCTGGCATATGTAGCGTGTAGTTAACTTGGAACGAGTCATTATATGCCCAATGTTATGCAAATAATCAAGTAAGCAAGCAGCTATGGCTAATGAGCGAGTCATCTGTTGAGGGCTAGTCTTTTCTGCCACTGTTGGCTCCTTCAGTTTATCTATTTTAGATATAAATTTAGAAACAAGGCAATTACATTGCAAAGTGTACTTTATGTGCAATCAGCAGCACAGGTAAGAGGCATTGTTAAAAAGTGATGACATTACTTGAAAAGTAAGTGGTAAAATTGGGAAAAATAATTAAATATGGTCTCAAATTCACAACTATTTTTTCCCCCCAGAAACTAAGCACTGCTAATTTTCCACGAATGTAACGTGTGTTTCGAGAGGATCACCCGTGTGCTGTTTAAATCGTGAATAATAAAGAGAACGTGATTCAAGAAGAAAAAATAAATTATGGAAATCCGAGGAAGCCGGGTGGAGTGGTTATTGGGTTTGCCGACTTGCTACGTAGGAAGAAGGTTGTGATGTTTAAGTTAGATGTTTTATATGTTCTTGTATTTTACATACGTGGAGCAACTATTTATTTACACAGGACAAAAATAGTGATCAAGTAATTTATCTAGGCCTACAATGTAATGTGTACATCTACACTGCACATATATCTGTTGCAGAAACTTCAAAAGAAACTGTCTTGCATCCCACTCCTTTACTGCTATTCTGTCTGGCAATGTTGTTCAGTAATAGATTCTAACACTGGCGGGAAAGGTTAAATTGTGATTTGACTAATCGCAGGCTAGTGGAACAACCTCATTGCACAATAAGCAATTAAACCATAAAACATTTTAAACTATTACAACCATATACATGTATTATAATATTTACATTTATATAAAACCCAGACTATAATAACTAAAATCAACATATTATGATAACCCCCATTACCCTGGGTCTCAAAGTATGACAACTGCACTTTAAAAATTTACTCTCTTTACCCCCCCACCCCACCCCACCCCCATGTGATTCGTCATTAATATATGCACACATTTGTGCTATTTTAGTGCAAATAAAATCGCATTGTCTATAAAGAAAAAATAAAATGGCAAATATTGCTGCAACAGAAGGTCCTAGAACATATTATTCAAAATGTGGTTTTCTAGGTACATAAAAGTGCTAACATTATTCCTTTAATTTTTCACTAATTTATTTTGCACACAGTACTGTGTGTGTCTGTGTGTATGTTTCATTGATTTATTTATACATATTATTTATACATATTATTTATTATATATATATATATATATATATATATATATATATATATATATATATATATATATATATATATATATATATATATATATATATATATATATTAGTTATTTATAATATGTATACATATACACAATTCCATTACTGCAAAACTTGGTGCATTGAGCCGTGTATTGTTTGTGGAAATATTCTATCGGTATTGAAAAAACTACTCTAGATTTGTATAAATATTAAATTCATGATGTACAAGTGTGCATATTCAGTACCAGTATGTTTTTATTTGTGCACGTGTTTGTGTAGGTGTAATATGTTATACTTGCCTTGTGCAGCAGCATATTCATTGGGCACAATATCCAACAGTAATGTTACTGCAGCGTTAACAACACTTCAACGTTGAATTAATTTTACTCTTGGATGTGGATAGCTTGCATTTGAATTTTGTTTAAACATGACACAAATTGACACCAAAACTGGACATATACACTAAAACTGGACATATACAATATAAGAACTGATCACATGAACACTATATATATATATATTACAAGATGTGGGCCAAAACAGCAGGAATGACTTGCCTCGACAACACTTGGGACAGTAAGATATTCCAGTATTCTTGTAACATGTTACAAACTGAGATGGTATCAAAATTTTTTCGGAAACTGATGTAACATGTAACACTTAGTCGCTACAATGTGCACTTTGGTTTGCCTCTTTTGAGGTCGAACAACCTTCAGAGATTTTAAGCTGCATCTCGTCTTCTTGAGTAGTTTAAGAGATATTACATTTCAAATACGTCGTCACACGTCAACGCGTAAAAACTTATCGTTCACACTTACACTCCTACTTTTGAGCAGTTTATTCACACACATTTTTTCCTTAAGTATTGTGGCATTAGTATAAACACATTGACAACCTTACATGCAGTCATACACAGTATGTATACACAGTATATAATAAATTGTAAGTATATACTGTATGTACAATATATATTATATACTGCACTGCAAATATATCGTACCTAACGGCCAGAACCACACTAATATGCTTAGATAGGCAAGGGACTATTTTTCCTATTAGGTGGAAATTATTGTTTATTTTCTCTAGTTTGTAAAATATGCATTACACTTAATTAAATTGGTTATATTAATAGTATATTTTAGGAATAATAGGCATATATGGATTAGGTCAGACAGTTAAGCTAATTTTTGCACAAAATAAAAAGTCCATATCATACATAGTGTATTAAAATTAAAGTATCTATCAAAATATAAGATATATAAAAAAAATACACAAGATTTAACGTAAGAGCAACTCTGGCTATTAAATATGACATACTGAATATATAATTAATATACATGTATATAATATACACATGTATATTAAATACAGGTCTGTATATATATTATAAATATATTATACAGGAATAACGTGTATTTATGCCCACAAAACACACGCACACACTCCTTCACATTCACGCATAATCAAATACAAGCATTATAATTTGGATGATGTGGATGATAATTCGTAGAACAGTACGTATGCTTCGGGACTGCACACTCTCCCAGGAGAAATATTCGACACTCTGCAAAGAAAAAAATGATTATAAATTGCAACTCATTATTCAGACTCTTTGCCGTTGCCATTGCTAGCTGGCTGCACACAGTTTTGTTCCCTGGGAAAACTTAAGAGTCTGAGCACCCATCAGCTCAAATCATCGGATTTTTGTGAGGAAGAACACATCAATACTCCAAAACCCAGAGAATATCTTGTTTGGAAGGAAACAATACCAAATTTGTCTACAACTGATGGACAAACAATGTTAATTACCTGCTGCCCAGCTGACTGGTATTCTGCTCAACCCAGTACGCAGCAACCCAAACTGTCGCACTGCACTCGTCACCCAAGACCATTTTTTTTTTTTTTTTTTTTTTTTTTTTTTGTGAGGACCATATTACTAACCAGGTCACTTAAGACAATGAGACTAGGTGGCAACACTCCAGACAGGCATTTATGCATTCAAGACAAACCTTCAGTGGATTACAAAATATCAATATCTCAGTGTGGATTGATTCTAAAATGACATTCAACAAGCAAATTCAATATCTGAAGGAAAAAGTAAAATCACGACTGACATGAGAGCAATCACAGGGCCCTGTCTAGGAGTGGGACACAGTGTTAAGAATGTTCACATGCACGCCATTCGTTCCCTAATTGATTACGCACCGCCTGCCTTACTCACTCTTTCTCCTGGTCAGTGGGCAAATGTTGAGGTTATTCAAAATGATGCATTGCGAGTCATAACGGGTCCCAGAGGGACAAAATATTGAACCCGTTATAAACCAAGCTAACGTCGATTGAAATAAGGGTAAAAAGGATTGCTGCATGCATGCAGACCAAGATATTGAGTAGACCTAGAATCAGTTCACTTAAAGATATAATCACTGGAGCACTAACTCAGGAAAGTCTCCAATAGCAACAGATGGACCTATTGTGCAATAAGCACCATCAATACATTCGCTATATCAAATATAGTCACAGAGGGGTGTCGACAAAATACAGGCAGACTTCATTATGCAAGCCCCTTGGGAATCGCTGCCAGCAGACTAAGATTATGGCTCTTGAAGGAAAAAAGAAGCCGACTAATCCTCATCTGCTATGTAATATTGCACAGATGCATATAGAAACAAACTTGGCATCTGACAGCTTTACATACTTCACAGATGGATCAGTAGACCAGCAGGGACAAGAAGCCGGAGTTGCAGTTAAGGCAGGAAACTAAATAGTTGGAGACTCTCAAATGGGTGTTCGACTTTACAAACATTCAAGCTAGCCATTCAAAAGGCTTTGGACATGCTTTTGCAGAACACCGACAACACGTTATCATGCATACAGATTCGAGAACTGCCATTGAAACCTTGTAATAAGAACACATACGTGACAACATCCATCTGATAATACATGTATTCTCATTAATGCAAGCACTCAAACGTCAAGGCTATCGGGTACTTATCAACTGGGTGCCAAGTCATGTGGGAATAATAGGAAATAACATTGAAGATACAGTGTGTTACTGTGTAAATAGTGTGTGAAACTGTACATATTGTAATTTTAGTGATTTTTTAACCAGGTAATATTGCAACAATAAACATTTATTGTGTACACATTACTGACATATGTATCACAGTTCCATGGAACATTATGAACATTCTACTGTATACATATTGTAAAGGACACAAATATGCATCATATACGATAAAAAAAAACATAAAACTGCATTGGAAATACATAAAACAAATAATTGAAAATATATTTGTGGCAACTCCCGGTGCTTGAAAGGCCCGCGCGACCAGGCCCCGATGACTGTCACAGCCAAAGTAAGTGGAATTTGGTATTTATTTTTACATAGACATGTTCGGAGAAGGGAATTTATCATTTTACAAAGAAAAAAGAATTTTTTGGGAACACTATTTCATGCGCACCGGGGAAATTTCATAATAAACTTGGTGCAGCACAATGGTTAACCCTTTAACTGCGCAACACATCATATGATGTGTTCAGTGACTTGCAGTAACTTGTGCTCCACATCATATGATGTATTGGAGTACTACGCAAGATTTAAATGACCCTCGGATACACGGGGTTCACCACACCTTCCTCAGGGCTCTTGTAAACAGACGCCATTTAAAAAAATCGTGGGCCAAATTCCCTGGTGTGAGGGGCCTCAGTATTGAGTGAGCTACCAAGCCTGACGCATGCAGCACTGCTGTTCAGCATGTGACCACAGCATCGCCTAAAAATGCCATAACATGCATGTTCTTGCTATTATTTAGCGATGATATTATTACAGAAGACCCCTGACTGATAAAAATGACCAGGATTCTGATAATAGCAGGATTGCTGTGATAATTAGCGCTGTAGTGGGAGGAGTAATCTTGGTGGGGAGGGAGGTAGCACTGTCTGCTGACTGTGTGACCACCTTTTACTGTCTGGACTCACTATACCAGCTTAGTTGTTCGCTATGGTAAACAAAACATGCAGATACTTATATATAACGTCTGTATATAAAAGAAAAAACAGTATGGTGGGAGGAGAATGGTGGTGAGTCAGGTGAGGTGAGGGAGGGAGGGAGTGGCAGCAAGTGGCGGGCTGCCACTGCCACTCAGCATACCAACTTAGTGGTTCGTTTTGGTGAACACTAATGTAGATACTTTATATATAAGTGTATATACAGTGTAATAACAATAAAAGGAGTGTGGGGGAGAAGCCATTTTGGTGATGGTCTACCCGAAACGCTTTGCATAATAGTGACTTTAGGCATTGTATGTACTAGCTCTATCTATAAATTCATCAATTTTCATATCACCCTTTGTATGTATTTTACCTAAATAAACATTTGAATTTGAATTTGATGGATGTGGCAACATCTGCATGATTTGTCATGTTGGTAGGGGTGGCCACTATGCTCTTTGGGCATTATACTGGCTTAGTTGAACAGTTATGGTGAACAAAACATGTAGATACTTATATATATATAACGTCTGCGTATAGGGTAATAACACCACAGACAGTATTGTTGGGGGTGAAATTTTAGTGCGTCTGACCTTGAATGTGTGAGGGAAGCAGCTGCCACCTGACTGTGTGTAGCGACGTCTCTTAGTGCCTAAACTAACTATATCAACTTAGTTGTACAGCTGTGGTGAACAAAACATGCAGATACTTGTATATAATGTCTGTATATAGTGAATAAAAGCAAAAACAGTATTTTGGGAGGAGAATGTGGGTGAGTCAGGTGAGGCGAGGGAGGGAGGGAGGAAGTAGTAGCCAGTGGTGGGCTGCCACTGCCACTTAACATGCCAACTTAGTGGTTCGTTATGGTGAACACAAATGTAGATACTTATATATAACGTCTGTATATAGTGAATAAAAGCAAAAACAGTATGGTGGGAGGAGAATGTGGACGAGTGAGGTGTTGAGGGAGTGAGTGGCAGCGAGTGGCTGGCTGGTGTGTGGCGGTCACTCCTCGTTGCTTTTTGACTCATAATAGCAACTTGGTGGTTCGTTATGGTGAATAAAACATGCAGATACTTATATATAACCTGTGTATATAGTGTAATAACCGACAAAGTATTTGTTTACTGTTTGATGAACATAATTGAATCAACAATATGCACACCATATTTTTGAGTACAGCAATGATTCACTCATTTTATTATATAAATATAACGCACTACACACTATTGAATAATATTACAGCAAAAAAACTACAAAAAATCAATCAGAGACATTGAAATAATTAGGTAATTATCTCTTTGTGGCAACTCCTGCCTGACAGCTGGCGAGCAACAGACCGTCTGGGACGCACGCTGAGTCAGCGCCTGTTTTTTGCCAGACTTCCCCACCCTATAGCGGGCAATATATGCCACTTACGATTTTTTTATTATTTTTCCCATGATCAGAGAACACAAATTAACAGGTTTAGATTTTTTTTTTTGGGTATGCACCTGTGGGTGACAAATGCTAAATAGCCCGGAGCCACACAAGGGTTAAGCACGAACTGAGGGCAGGGATGAGTTGATAAATATACATTACATGTACTACAAACCTTTCTTTATGCATAAATAAAATAATTATACAGTATAGCCAACCTTAAAAATGTATAATCATGCGACATACCTTGAGTCATTGTACTCGTGCCAGGTGCCTGAATAGGGATGTTTGCAGTAGGCAGTATAATGGCCTGAATATGTAGTTCCGGAGTGGTTGGCAACTCCACTGAGGTTGTAGAGAGGTGAGGCACTCGAGCTTGATGCATATTTGGATAGATTAAGGCCCTCCAATGGAAATTCCACCGTGCATGATAACTTTCCCCGCCATCGTTCTAAAGGTGAAAACCTCTTCAAATCTGTATTCTAGGTTAAGGAAAGTCACCACTGTAGAAGAAACATTGTTAGTAAAGTCACTTTGAAAATGCATGAATTTCAATGGCTCTATGCAAAGCAATATTATGGTACCTATATCTGTTTACTAGCAAGGACAACTATCCGTAACATGATTAAAATCTTATATATAATACTCTACCTTTCACCAAGTTTGGCTAGTGCCAGATTACCCAATAGGCCAAGTAGGCTATGGCCTATGGTCCACCAGCACCAAAGACCTCACCAGTATCAGGGGGCTCACTAACACTTTTTTTGTACCATAAAAATTGACATATTTCAAATACATACTCTGAGTAATCAATTACTTTGTAACACTGCCCAATTATTTGTCCCTGTACTGTACACATTGTCATGCTCAGTACTGCTAATGCTGTTTGGCCAAGGACCCAAAATATGGTTAAATCTAGCCCTGTGTTTGGCAATACCTGAACCATAAGAACATTTTGAAAGACTCGTCAAAGTAATTATCAGACTTTTCCCCAACAGCCACCAGATGGGGACAACCAACAGAGCCCAAAGGAAATAAGCATCTCACACTCTTGCCTTGTGCACGGCTGGATGCATCAATAGTTCCCTGGTTATCATCATCTCACAGTCAAAAAGGATAACTCTTCAAATTATGTGCAGGGTGTCCATACTTTAAATATATTTAACCAGACCACCTTCTACAAAACAGCTAAGCTGTTCCACAATTATTTAACACTAACCATTGTAGACTATTAGTAATGAAATTGAGCCAATCGATTAATTTCGATTAGGCTATAATTTAATAACCCTCAGGTTGTGAAGGAAAGTTCCTAGCAGGACCATTATAGAATCATACAGTCCACTTTAATTAATAAACTAGAAATAATGTAGTAAAATAATAATCATTAAAGAAATAGATTCCTGCTAGGAGATTTTCTCCACACAGAAGGCATGGCAGGATGTGCAGAATACCCCCGTTGAAAAGCAGAAGTGCAATAGGTACTCTGAGAGAACCATCAAAATTAGAGGCCAGAGACTGTTCAACACACTTCCACTATACAAGGGGAATAACTAGCCGACCCCTCGCAGTGCTTAAGAGAGAACTTAATAAATACTGTACCTCCAACGTATACCTGATCAACCAGGTTGCGATTCATACGTCAGGCTGCGTGCAGTCGTGTCCAACAGCCTGGTTGACCAGTCCAGCAACTAGAGGCCTTGTTGAGGACCGGGCCGCAGGGATGTTGAGCCTCGACATCATCGCTAGGTAACCAGGTGATCAGATTTGGCTGGGCTTGGTTTTACAGTATTTCTTCAGACATCTTTTTTTACTTTTTTTTCTTCTTTTGTTCCCTATCTTTTTGGTTTTCTTCAGCTCCTCATCTCTGGGTGGTTTTATATTGAATTAGTTGGGTGGTTGTCTAGTTCACTATTTCTTCACCCTGGCCTGTACATTGTAGGCAATTATTTGAGTTCCTACTTTGAGGTACTCGGGGCTCTGTGGATGCTCCATGCCTTGCTTCTTTAGCCAGGTGTTTAGGTCTTTGTTCTTTCTTTACTTTAGGTAGCTTTGGTATCCACACTGCTTTTACTTTATGCATTCACTGCCAAGGTTTAGCTGAATGAGTCTCAGGATCTAGTCAGTCTGATTTCAACAGCCATCTTGAGTGTTTTGAGCTAAAGCTTGGCAGTTTGATATTAGCCTGCTTCACTTGAGAGCCTAGGTCTTCATCTGATGCACACACAGCTCCTGTGGGTGCTGGGTTTTCCCACTCTCCCTTTGTTCTTTGCATTGCCTTATTTCTGACTTTTTTCCTCTTACCCCAGTCTGCCATTGAGGGGAGTATTGGTGCAACCTGTTCTTCACATGCAGTAATCAGGATTAACTTTTATTTCCTATCTTTGCTCACCGAAAGAATTGTTTTATTGGTTCTGCACAACTCTCATTGGTTTCTTTTGCTCTGGAACATGTGACTGACTAATACCACCCTTGGAAGACGGCGACACCACGAGTCCTCACCAGTAATCCCAGGTTGTTGTTTTGGCCTATTCTGTTGGTGTAGTGTTCTTTCACCAATTCGTCTACTTTTACCTTTGTGTATAGGCTATAGGTGCGTAGGCTTCAGATGATTAAGTAAAAGTTGCATGACCATCTCCTCCAGAAGCTTTTGCCTATAATATATGCACATTCACAACATGTCATTTCAGACTTCATGGTTCAGGTTTTTCTCAGATTCAAGTGCATTACGCACCTTTTCCTCTGGCTGTTGGTTGTTTTTTTGTTACAGTGAAAATGGGGATCATGTTTTAATATACTTTTTTTGTTATCTTTGTGCCATGTTCCTCTGTTCTTGAACAATTTTCTTAGTTTATTTACAGGAAGTATAATCAGTTTCATCTCTTCCAGACCCCATGCATCTCAAGATATGGACCTGGATTTCACACACACGTCATCAGTGTGTGACCTACTGTACACTGGCCTAGTGTAAGAAAGCATTATTTTGAAGGTAAAATTTTGCTTCTAATATCTTTATCCAATCTCTCAAATTTAACAAAGACCTTATATAAACCAATTCTAAAATTGATTTTCTTGTGATTATATTTCATAAAAAAATATTTCAAGCATCATGTCTATGGGAATAGGCACTAAAGATACTGTTCAACAAGAAACTGGGTTTGATCCCCGGGCAGGACAAATAGTTGAGCACATTTCCTTTCACCTAATGCCTCTCTTCACCTACCAGTCAATAGGTACCCGGGAGTTAGTCAACTGTTATGGGGTTGCATCCTGGGGAAGATCAGTAGTATGACCTAGGGAAGACCTCAAATATAAGGATAAAGTATACCTACATACACAGGCATCAACAGGAATTATTTATTTTTTCCAAACTTCCATATGTTAACGAGGAGGTTGAAAAATAAATTGTCATCGTCTGGGTTTAGTTGGGGGTTATTTGGCAGCAGGAAGGAGTCAGAGTACCAAACTGCGTGGCTTTTCCTTCGTTTATTTTATAAAATATATATATACTGTACTTCTACATTGGCCACGTACTAGCCCGGAGTGAGTGAGTGAGCAACTGCACAGCTCTGATGCTGAACGAAGTCTGCCCTGGGGCGATGGAGAGAACGCACCAGGAAAATGCACTCTTAATGCCGTGCTGCAAACTATTGTTGTCAGGGAGGGAAGAAGATGAAAAAGATGCACAAATGCAGTTCTGCTGAACTGTTGTTGACACTCCTACTGTGTGACCAGAGGCGTCCAACATATAGCAAGTTCACCATTATGATTGTACATGTGATTTTAAGTTTAAAGTCAATACTGCACAATGAAACACTTAAAATACATTACTGTAGAGCATAGAAACTGAGTAAAATGCAGACTAAGCTACTGTATTCCTACAGGAAATGCCAAATACAGTATAGAGGAATTAAATATCAATAACCCACACCACTAGTCAGCTCAGATTCACAAAAGGATACGGAGAACAAAAACTTTTGGAAACTTCTGTATGCTGAAGGTTTTTGTCATTTTTCTTCTCTCTTTGCACTTGGAACATGTCTGCAACACAAAAGCAGTTTTAAGTAAATATAAAATAAATTTATGCTAAAATGATATTTTAGATCTTAATATAAAGATTAATATGAAAAGATCTTGAATCTTAATATGAAAATATTTTATGAACATTTTATACCCAAATTATACATAATCAACACAACTATTGCAGTAATACTAAAAACCACTATCAATTATTTAAATATCCAATAATAAATATCATTTAATACAAAGATACTGTACTGTATTATAAACTCAGACGTGTATAATACTCACAGGTCTTTCATCTCCATCTAGTACTTCTTCCTTGGTGAAGAGGTCAAGGCACTGCGCTAGTCGAACTTGACCAGATTTGCTGGGAATTGGTAGACTGAGATCCCAAAACGGATCAAAAGTTACAGAACAGTGACCACATACAGAACATTGTAGACATGACTTCAACTGACCAACAAACATATCTACAATCTTGCTGTCGTCATATCGAAGATACCGTTTCCAAGATTCCATCGCTTTCTGGTTGTCACTGAAAGGAAACAAAAAAGGAGAAAATGTAAGTACTTGTACTGTACTGTATAGTATAAAAATATTTTTTTTACACAGATGAGTGCAGGAACAGGCCGACTCCCGTTAGCTGGCCGTGAGTTTTCCCTTCCCATAGCTCATGGTAAGCCTTACCCTACTAGTTTTACACACAGGTGGGTACAGGAGCAGACGACTGCCGACTCCTGTTAGCAGGCTGAGAGCTTTTCCTTCCCATAGCTCATGGTAAGCCTTGCCCAACTAGTTTTCCCTGGAACTTGACCTGCCAATTTGGTTAGCAACCAGGTACCCAATTACTGTTGGGTGAACAGGGGTGAACAGTTGTTAAGGATTGGTGCACATTCAATCATCCTTGACCTAGGCTCAAACCCAGTCAGTAATTGTATATTACAGTATAGAAAACTACATTACTGTACATACATCACTTTGGCCAGAGTGTTATTTTAACTGAACTTAGTTTTAAATTTATTGTATAAACTTTAACACCATTTGTATTAAACTTTACTTAACACCATTTGTATATACTATTTGGTATGAATCCAGTGTTAGACAATCTATATAACTGCAGTATCTGTCATTAGTGAAGTGTCTAATGACGGTAATCTGTCATTAGGCAATTCATTACATGTCACTGCCTATCATTGCCTGTCATCAAAGACAGGCAAGATATACAATAACCAGAGCCAGGACTTGACAAGTATTGGCAGTTTTGTTTACAATTATTAATGTAAACAAAACCACCATGATTAAGGAAAAATGTACATTGTTTGCAGCTGGTTGCACAAGTGTTAAATTAATCTTTGCCCTGATATGGCAACCTGCAAGGTCTTCTCAAAGCTCTTAAGTAACAATATCTCTGATCATAATAATGCCAACACTTGAAAACTAAAAAAAAAAACATAATTATGACAGGTAAATGGTTCTTAAAATTTGTGCTATGACAATTTTTCCATGACCAAACTAATATTTCTAAATAAAACACCCTATTTTACTTATTTAGAACTAGTGGGTCCCACAAATAATTAATATAAATTACTGTTAGGATTGACAGGGATTTGTAGTATTATTTATTACTTGGGTTGGGCTTATATTATTACGTAGTTACTTTTTCCAATTACTATACCTTGCATTTTACTGTATATTGATACACAAGAGTTTATACCAGTGAGTGGGGCTTTGTGTTAGAACATCCGAATGTTGGATGTTCTGAGTGGCTTAGATATGATGTCTTGATTCTTGGTGCATGTTCTAAACGGGCATAGACATGTTTTCATTCTGCCTAAACCTAACAATTACTTATAAAGTCACTTGGTAAACAAAATATTACTATACTCCATTCATTATGACCTTGGCAAGATATGACTATACAGTACCAACATTTCCACTACTGTAATGCCTCATTGTGCCAGTTCACCCTAGTGTGTATATGCAAGTCAACAACCACAATATTTACTACAAGGATCTCTTAGAACTGTTGGCTTTGTCATGTATATACTTAAAATTGGCATTCTGGATGGGATAAATTATTGGGAATATTTCCTATCACCTAATGCTTCTTGTTGATATTGCAGTCAATAGGTACCCAGGAGTTGGGCAACTGTTGTGGGGTTGCATCCTGGGGCCGGTCAGTAGTTCGACCTTGTGGGGTTCTTGATATAAGCCAAAAGTACATACACACATACATACAGCTGCTTCCTCTCCCTAGCAGAACTAATTACCATAACTAAAGTACATTATGCTTTACACAATTTATATGGCCTATTGTATGGTTTCCCGTTGTTGGGGATATGATCCCCGCACACACGTAGGGTCCACGGTTCAAAATTCCTACAGCCCAGGTGAATGGAATGAAGAGGCCTGCTAGGCTTATCACAATAAGACTGACCTCCACAGGATGTAACTTACAAGTTTCTCAACTACCAAGCACATATCCATTGCTAGATTAACAGAAGCATCAGGAAACGTGTCCAAACACGTGTTTGGAAACGTGTCCAAACATCTCGTCTTGTGTTTTAAGGGAAGAATTTTTTAATTTATAAACATGAATCATTTACATAAAATAACATACTTCAGTGTTTAACTTGAATAACCCCCACATGATATTAAATTAGTGACAACATATCAGTCCATTCAGGATCCTTATCCCTTGTACACAAATGATGACTTATTTAAGAGTGGATTGGGTTATTCATTTCAACTACATTGTGATATTCTCTGCACTGTTTCTTATAAATACTGTATGTGACTTACTCCAAGTCTTCATCAATATCTTCTGTTATAGGCTTTGGCTTGGCAGTGACACGATTAACATCTTCATGCAAACCTTCCAGCAACTTGCGAAGGAACTCCTGAGCATCGTGCTGCTGGTAACCTGAGAATACTGGTGCAAACCTCTGGATTTGCGATTTAAATGGTCCCGTGTTGAGGGCTCTACTGTTATCTCCCCCCTCATTCCACATGTCTGACAGTAAGTTGGCGAAGGCTGCAAAGAAAGCAAAACTTGAAAAAAAAAGTTATGTACACAGTGTACATATACAATAGCTGCATATACATACTGTCTATTTATACACCCACAGACTGGGATCAGCCTGGCCCACAGTCCAGAAAGCACCAGGGTAACAACCTGATGTCCAGGTTCATAACTTCAAGTACAGAAGCATCTCAACACACACCGAGGCTACTAGCAAACCTTGGAACCTGCCGGCGCTAGTGAAGCACACCAACTCGTCCTAATAAAAATTATAGTACTGTACTTGTAGCAACTACTGCTTGTGCATCCAAAAATTGACCATTATACCCAAAAGTTCACATTCTGTACTACGTATTTGAATGCAACATACGAAATGGCAAAAGAAGTGGATTTGTAACAAAGCCTAACCTGTCCTAGATCAAAATAAGCTTACTGAAGGCATAATATCTCCCACCCTAGACTTAATTTAGTACACATATGTGCTATGATAGGCCTAGGAACATTTAGGTTTGGTATTTGCCTTTCCTTGTGCCTTCTACACAATTAATAGTATAAAACAACTTTTTTGGTGCAACAGTTGTTCTGTATGTTCAACCAACAGTTACTGTATTATCACTTGTGGACAATAGGTTGAGCGCGAACACTAATGGTGTGAAAATGCCGCCAAGAAAACACGTGCAGCCCGTAGGAAGTGGCACCCAAAGGAGATAAATGAGAGAAACGTCCCCACACCCAAAGTGTAGATGGTGCGGTAAAAAGCCAACCAGTCGAATTGCTGTCGGTAGTCACCAGCGGCTGCTAGCATAAGGAACATCTCTGACTAAGATCATGTACAAGAGAAAAAAGGGGTGAAACAAACCCTAATGGATGCGAGACAATAGATGTCAACAAATAACTGCATACAACAATAATAATAATAATAATAATAATAAATAATAAAATAAATAATAATTAATAAATAAATAAAATGCAACAGCAGACCCACTGGAGCAGGCTAACTCCAGCTACACTGAACAATTGTGATTTTAAAAACATCTGACAAGGGAAATGAATGAAAAAGAAAGAAGGGAAGAAAAAGCTTGTTCAAGCTGCAGCAGACACCAATGATACATTTGACAATTTTAACATGCTGTGTAACCAGTAACAGCGCAGTATTTACTAAAAATTAACACTTAAAATTATTTCATAGTTAGGCCTAGGATAGGTTACATTTTGGTCCTATTGGCAATTATTATTACAGGTATTTGCAGTACATGTTTAAGCATTTATAGATGTGTGGTTTGAACAAAGGAAGAAAGGAAAGCACTGTTCAAGACAAATTTGATTGTAATCTGGAGTCACATATGTTATTTTTTCACAAGTGGGGTTTGGTGGCTTTATTAAAGAGCATTTGGCCATTATTTATGCGGGCAGGATGCTGATCAAAATACAGCAAGAAGTGAGACCACAGAGACGTACTGCAGGGAGGGTTATCTCGAGATGATTTTGGGGCTCAATGTCTCAGCGGCTTTTTTATACCTGGGGGATGTGTAACAAAAAGGAGGCCCGGTTCTCGACCAGGCCGCCTTTTTCTTACACATCCCCAGGAAGCAGCCCGCAGCCACTGGCTAACTTCCAGGTAACTATTTACTGGTAGATAAATAGGGGCATCAGGGTGAAAATCTCTGCCCATTTGTTTCTGCCTCCACCGGGGATTGAACCCGCAACCTCAGGACTACAAATCCCGAGCGTTGTCCACTCGGCTGTTAGACCCCTCGGGAAACCGAGCCTCGAACATGGTACATGGAGCCACACCCGCATCACGAGGTTGACAGGGTGGGGGGAGCAAATAAACCGCCAGAGATTAAGCCCCCATACCTAGCCACAATGAGAAATACTAAGCCATAGAAATTGTGGGTAATGCTGCATTTATACCTGAAAGCAAAGAAGCAGGCCAAGGAGACAAGTCTTACTAACTACAAACACTATTAGGCGAGCACACTCATGTACAGTGTTAGTTGGGCATCATGTTCCATAAATTTGAACCCAACACACTACACCATTCTCCCAGTGTTTCCCGATGGGATACCTCGTCTTCACTTATGTATCAAAATGGTGGATACATTTAACACATACGCTGCATAAAATAAACAAAAATAAAATCCATTTTCATAATTTAGTCCAATGATTGCAAACATACTAGATATGATTTCCAATAACATACCCTATACAGTATTTCCAATATTATAAGTTTATATACAAATAATTGGAAAAATACAAATTACATAAACAATATTGCACACAATAAATTCTATACATACCGCGTATAAGGTCGCCTTTCATAGTGGATATAGTGGTATTTATGTCCGAGGAATAGCCATCTCGAACCAGATATTCTAAAAGGCATCTCGTATTGCTGAGACACTGCGTCACACTGTTCATAAAGCACTGAAATATCAATATCATTATTATTCAGTTGAACTCTTTATCAAGAAATACATTTCAATAGAACATTGGCACTTTTCACATTTGGAGTCAAACAATGTTGTATTTTGTACTTACAGAGATCACACTAACGTGATGCATCAAATGAACTGAAATTATGTACTATTATGTATATTATGAACTGAAACGCTGTACTGAAATTATGCACTCGTCAAACGTGAAAAATTATTTCTGTACAAGTAATTCTAACAGTGAGATATTATCTCCTTTGTGCAATGTTCGATCATTGTTGTGGTATGACAATTGTCATTATCAATGCAACAACCCATAATATAGTTCATTACTCTCGTCTAAAGCTGTAAACTAATACCCTGTAGCATCGTCTTGCTCCTTTAAATGGTTGTGCAATATCACTTGCAGTGGATCAATATACTGTGCAATATTTTGTAATGCAATATTACCTCCAATGGTTGTCACTTATGTGAATGGCTTTGTATTAAGCTACTTATTCAATCTCAATAAATTTACATATACATATAGCAAATCAAGAGTAGCTTCCAAAGATCATTAATTTCTCAACCACCAAGGAAAAGCCAAATAATTTGCTAACCACACAACTACAATTATAGAAATACTTTATCCACATCACTTTATACAATTACTTTAACCATAGCTACAATTTCAGAAATACTATCCACAGGTGCAACATTTCTTTATCTGGTGCAAGAGGCAAATAAAATTAATAGCCTAAATTACACACATTTCAATATTAAAACAGGGCAATTACTGTTTTACAGTACACACCAAAAATAACTGATGCCTGCAAGCCATTTCTGGACCTCAAATTATTAAATACCAACATTGAAGCTCATGATGCATTTACCTTCTTAATGGATGTCTAGCCCTCTTCAGACTAACCTACATTTTGAAGTGCTTTCCTTTCAATAAGGGCCACGAGCTAAGTGGGTATGACAGCCTATCGAGTTCCATGTTATAAGATCTCTCAACCTCCTCTCAATGACTTATGGTGGAAGCAAGCAACTCTTCCTGTCAGACTGTGTTCTCTCTATCCACACAGCTTTTAGACTGCCTTTTAGACAGAACGGGTCTGAATGGTCTAATAACTGGGCATTAGGTGATGTAATGTGCGAGATCATGCCCCAGTCCTTGCTCACAGAGTTTGCACCTGGAGTGCTCAGGATTGGGAGATCCATCACCTGTAGCCACTTGCCACAGGTAATGGTAACCCAACCTGGTCCTGGCAACCACTGTGTCACACAGTTGATTGACGGTTGAAAGGTGGGACCAAAGAGCCAGAGCTCAACCCCAGCAAGCACAATTAGGTCAGTACAATTAGTCGAGTACAGTCTGATAGATGTTTTATACTGCCCATAAACATAGGTTTCAGATCTAAACAAATGATAGCTTTTTTATACTAGTAATTTCAGGTCATTGGGAGTTGGTAATTTCTCTATCAGACCTGAGTGTTTGGAACAGTCTTGACAGCAGAGATGGGGACACTTGAGTTTAAATTCAATTTCATCTTTGTTACATGCTAATTTGGTTCCATTGTCTGTCATTATGATGGGTTATATTTGTGTGTGATGGTATTCATAAAGAGAAATTTAAAACCCTTTACTCTGTGCATGCGATTAGGTAATTTATAATTGCTAGTATGAGGTTCTTGCAGTCGATCTTCCAGGAGAAGTTTTCAATTGCTTGAAGAGCAGGCTTTGAATCCCAAAATATTATTCCTCCTATATTTTTTAATGTACTAGTAGCTAGTTTTAGTGCCGCTAGTTCTGTTTGTGTGAAGTCAGCCAATTGTTTAACCTGACACTGAGTGTGCAAATATTATTTCTATAAAACCTACATGCTGATGCAGTCAGTCCAGTAGATTGGACTGAGCCGTCGGTGTAGACACAGTGCTCATGAGATCTAAATTTTCGACGAAGGCGGCAATTGTTGAGTGTGACAGCTTTGAGAAGATCAAGATTCTCATTACCTTTCTTGGTGACAGGTGTGTATGAATGATACTTGAATGGTGGGGTACAGATAAAGAGGAATATCGGAGACAGGTAGATTGCACTTAAAAGGAATGTTGAGTTTGATTAGATTGCAGGCATTTTTACTCTGCTATTTATAATAAAAGGAGTTGGTATGTTGGCACCAGTCAATAGAGTGTTAACAGCACTGTATAATTTGTCTCTGAGCAATGCAGGAGATGTAGGGTCTCACGACTAAGGCAAAAAGTCATGTTGACTTGCATGATTCTCTCTAGTATGGATGGAAGCTTCAGTTCTTCCCTCATGTTGATGATTCTTGTGCTTCTTGGGGCACCAAGAATTATCCTCATGGCTTCATTCTGTACAACTTTCAAGTTTGTTCAACAAACTTGAAAGTAGTGAATTAGGTGCAAAGCGTGATAATCAACTAGAGATCTAACATATATTATATAATAATCGAGCATATTTAATATTGATACCAATATTTTTACCAGTAAGTGTTTTCAGTGGTTAAAGTCTTTCTTTTAACCTACGATGTAAATCGTTTACAATGTCACTGTTGATACCAACTCCAACGTGTGCGCGCTTCCCACACGTTTCAATGTTCTGGTTGTTGACCGGTGCACAGTGCAGCGGTTAACAACCAGGTACCCATTTACTGCTGGGTGTACAAAGGTTACAGTTAAGGATTGGCACCCAGTCAATCCTCATCGGCCAGGTTAGGAACCCAGGCCAAATTGCTTGGGAAGAGTGGGGGGGGGGGCGAATGCCTTACCACTGCGCTACGCAAACTGACTTTCTCATCATACATCACAGTACTGACAATTTAGTTGTGTGTTTGTTATAGATTCAGCTACTTGGAACAAGATCCAAGTAGCACGGGCTATGATGAGCACGTAGTGGACTTACCTGGCACAGGAGCGGTGCTGTGGGGAGCAATTTAGTACATGATTTGGTTTCTAAATACTCACTGTGTTGCCGATGTTTCTTAATCCCAGCAGTCCATTGTTTTCACTTAATACACCACCACTACTACCACTACTCGAGGACGAACAGGTGCTGATACCAGACTGGTGGCGACGCGGCGGGGAACCTTCCTGTAAAGCAAGGAAAAATGGCGATTCAGTATAAGCTTAATTACGTGAAAAAGTGCATATTACATCATTGCTGGTAATCATGCCTTAATGGTTGTCATGCGTGATCATTTAAGCTGTTAATAGTGAGAAGAAACTCTGCCCATTTCTTTCAGCCTCCACTGGGGATCTGACCCGGAACCTTAAGGCTACGAATCCCGAGCGCTGTCCACTCAGCTGTCAGGCCCTCCTAACATGGTGCCATGTTACAGCGCTCAAATAACCGGTTAGAAAAGGTCAGGTTAGGAAAGACCTGGTTTAGAACCAATGTTGATTTATGAAGCACATTACCTGGTAAGAGGTGTAGGATCACTGGACTGTTTCAAGAATGTTAATACATGAATGAGTTTGGGTGAATGTAAATAGGAACTGCCTTGTGAGGGCCACAATAGGCCTTCTGCAGTTTCATGTATTCTTATGTTCTGATGTTTTTAGAATCAACCTGTTCTCCTGAGCATTTTAGCGTATAATTTCCCTAAGGCTACAGACTCATGAACTAAACAAGGCAGAGGCTCTCTAAATTGACGTGAGGTCCCGTTTTCTGTTCGTGGGTTCATCAGCTAATTGTGTATGTAGCGAGTATAAGATTAACTCGATACAGGACAATAGTTTAGTTACGTGAACGCTCGGGAGAACCGAATATTCATTTCAACCTGTCGTCTCGAATATTTCCTATTTAATCTTCAAAATCCCCAACGGACAAAATATAATTGACTACAAATCATAGCGGCTTATAAACATTCACGTTTTCTATGCTAACGTCGCTCTGTTAAGATATGCTGGTTTAGTACACTATTTTCTGGCCGTTGTGGCAACTGAGGAGGACGGAATGATAAATATATAGGCTGTCACAGGAGTACTGTTTATCACAATTTTGGAGATGGCACTACCATTTGCACGCAGTTTTACGTATAGTTATTACGATTTAAAAGTTATATTTAAACTGGTACTTCAACTGAAAAAAAATCGTTTATTTATGGGTTGTTAGTATAATAAGAACCTTGAAACACATCAAGTTAATGAAACGGCAGAAAACCTATATTAGCCCAGGCTAAGGCTCTAGTTCTCCGACATTCCCATTATTGTAGGACTTTGTCCAATCTCTAAACTCTCAGATGTGTTTGCTGCCAAGTTATTGATAGCCCGACGTGTTTGCTGCCAAGTTACTGATAGCCCGACGTGTTTGCTGCCAAGTTACTGATAGCCCGACGTGTTTGCTGCCAAGTTACTGATAGCCCGACGTGTTTGCTGCCAAGTTACTGATAGCCCGACGTGTTTGCTGCCAAGTTACTGATAGCCCGACGTGTTTGCTGCCAAGTTACTGATAGCCCGACGTGTTCGCTGCCAAGTTACTGATAGCCCGACGTGTTTGCTGCCAAGTTACTGATAGCCCGACGTGTTTGCTGCCAAGTTACTGATAGCCCGACGTGTTTGCTGCCAAGTTACTGATAGCCCGACGTGTTTGCTGCCAAGTTACTGATAGCCCGACGTGTTTGCTGCCAAGTTACTGATAGCCCGACGTGTTTGCTGCCAAGTTACTGATAGCCCGACGTGTTTGCTGCCAAGTTACTGATAGCCCGACGTGTTTGCTGCCAAGTTACTGATAGCCCGACGTGTTTGCTGCCAAGTTACTGATAGCCCGACGTGTTTGCTGCCAAGTTACTGATAGGTTTCAACTGTGTGGGAAAAAAGCTTATTTATGAACACGTACAATTTACCATTAGTTTCCATATATATAAACTTATCGATTTGAAAACCTTTATTTCCAGTTACGTTGTAAATTCACCTTAATAGAACTCAATTTATACCTCAAGTCCAGGCTTTCTTTTTGGCCACCAAAGGGCACCAATTATGGGTGTGTGGGAACAGGGGCCTCGGGAATCAGCAATTGTCAGCACTCTCCTTGCCCAGCATTTAATTGTGGGATCTCTGGCACCGATACGTTCTCAGAAATGCAGAGACTGTATAGAATAAAATATTTCATCGAACTGAATACTGGACACTGAGTTGTGCAAAGGAACCTGTGACGAAGATTCGTAAATGAACAGGACGGTGAAACTGTCAGTACATAAATAACAAATCATAATATATTAGCCTATACGCAGCAGCTCTTATTTATAAAGATTGCAACGATAAAATAAAAATATATATATAAATTATTTTTTTTTTTTTTTTTTTTTTTTTTTTTTAAACAGAGTACCACCTCTGGCTGGAAGAAGGGGGACCCATAGCCTCGGAGGAAACCACACATAACGCATTGGAGGGAATGTGGGTCCCCTCCAATACAGTTTCTGTGTGCTTTTCTCCTACCACCCCCTTCCCTTTTTTTTTTTTCCTTTATTGTGTATTTAAAGGTTACAAAACATACAAGACAAATGCCTAAAGGTTATGGATCTCTTGAAGCTCCTCCGCTTCTGGACAGGAACCGAGGACGCAGCAAGCATTTCCCCTCTGGATCGCCACACTATATATTATACGCTTCGCGTCTTTGTGGGGGGCTTCGCGACTGAGTGGACAGTGCTTGGGGGGGGGGGGTCATAGTCCTAAGGGCCCGGGTTCGATTTCTGGCCAAGGCGGAAACAAATAGGTAGTTTCTTTTACCCTAATGCACCTGTTCACCTAGCAGTAAATATGCACCCGGGAGTTAGACAGCTGCTACGGGCTGCTTCCCGGGGATGTGTGCGCGCGCGTATGTATGTTAGAAATTTATGTATTAGATGTAAGGAGATTAGAGATTGGGAGAAAGGTGGGGTCCAAGAGCTAATATCTTGATTCTGCAGACAAATAGTAAACACACACACCCACTTCCTGGAATAAAATAAATATGGCAAGAAAAGTGAAATTGCTATTCAGTTTTCACTTGAATTAGACAATTGTATATTGTTATAGAAAACACACACAAAGCTCTGAGAATCTGTATGTAATTGAAAGTGTGCAATCTTTTGTGATCGCCGTAGCCTCGCCGCCAAACTTATATCTACATTAAAAATAATGGAAATGACTAAAAATACACAGCTTTATGTTATTTCAATATCCCACAACATATAATACCTTAGTGGGCTCACAAGGCACTCTAAAGGAACACTCAAGAGTGAACACGCCTTTAAATTTGAATTCCACCCGCAAACTGTAAAGCCAACTATAAAGGATAGAATTCTTGATCTTTCACTCTTAAGAAACCAAGTATGGGCACGACAGATGACTGGAAACCTATATTGCACTTTTCAAAACTAATGCCAATTTAAAACCTAATTAAGACAACAGTTTGCTTAAGGTTAAAGTACGTTTACCGAGACAATAAAATACATCTCAAAGGGATAGGGTTTTTCTACCCCTATCTCTAAGGGATAGCGAGAGAGAGGCTATTTCTACCCTCAATTTGTTGGAACAAAGTGTACCGAAATCTTTAACAATATAAGCTGGGAGAACTCAGAGTTGCAAGAATCCAAATGTGCCCCTTTAGTAAATTGCAGCAATAATGCTTTTATTGAAGTTGGCACACCTCTGGAGCGTGTCTTCAGCCCTGCACCTTGCGTGTTAATGCAGAGGCTGTACCAGTAACACGAAATACCTGCTCCAGCTGACGAGGGGCCAGATTCACGAAAGTACTTACGCAAACACTTACGAACCTGTACATCTTTTCTTAGTCTTTAGCGGCTTTGTTTACAATTATTAAATCGTCAATGAGCTCCGAAGCACCAGGAGGCTGTTTATAACAATAACAACAGTTGATTGGGAAGTTTTCATGCTTCTAAACTGTTTAATAAATGTAACCAAAGCCGTCAAAGATTGAGGAAAGATGAACACGTTCGTAAGTACTTGCGCAACTGCTTAGTGAATCTGACTGGAGGCTGTCATTTGCTATACAGCTGGAACTTTTCTATACAGCTGGTATCTGTATTTATGTTGCCAGTCGTCTCCGTCTACAAGCTCTCCTTATTTTACCTGTTGCACTATGCTGTTTATCGTTTAATAGGGTCTATGTAAATACGATCTTCATAGTGTATATTTAATAGAGGAAACAAAATAGGGTCTCTATGGGACAGCTGCGTTCGTTCTCGACTCGCAAATCGCGAATCCCGGGTTCGAGTCCCGGCCGGGACAGAAATGGTTGGACACGTTTCCTATCACCCAATGCTGTAATGTTCACCTAGCAGTAAAAAAGGTACATTGGAGCCTGTTGTGGGGGTTGCATCCTGGAAAGGACCAGTAGTTCGACCTTGGGGAAGACCTTAATATAAGCCTAACATTTTAATAATAATAATAAAATATATATATATATATATATATATATATATATATATATATATATATATATATATATATATATATATTTTATATATCAATGGGAAGCTAGTTGTTTTTAATTCAGTTACTCGGACCCAAAAGTTCCAAGTAGCACGGGCTATGGTGAGCCCGTAGTGGACTTACCTGGCAGAGGAGCGGTGCCGTCTGCGGATACTAGGCTAGGCTAGAGTACCCCCACACTTCTTATAGACCTACTCAGTCACCTCAACCATGGCACTACGCTGACAGTGGCACTGCAGGATCTCTCAAATGTTCTGAACAACGGCCTCGTGTTAGGAGTCAACCCACTCAGTACTCTAGAAGGATCCCACTGTTTCGCAGCAACTGGTGACATGTGCTAAAGCCTAGCCTCTCCCTTAAGTGTGTCTCAATGTTCAGTAATTATTTGTAACTCGGCCTCCGCAAGGGCAATATTAATACCAGAGAAAAGAGGGACTCAAACACACAGTTCATAAAATGTTCCATTGGCCTGGGATCTAGGAGACGCGAACATTTTACTTTCATAAAATGTAATAAAATTAAAAGAAAAACTGAATACAAGTTAGGTTTAATAGCCTCTTCTCAAAATTCAAATTTAAATGGCAAGCCGGCAATGAGCTCGCTAGGCTGCTTTGGCCCTTTAAACTCAAATTCTTAAGTTATTCACAGGCACTTCTTGAGTCACAAAAGAAATGCAAGAGCAAAATTAACGAGACTTGCTTCCACTTGGCTAGATCTTTTAAATTACAGACCAAATACATTACTATCACTAGCTATCATTTAGTCATGTCAGGTCATGCAACAACAAAAAATCATCAGTCAGTAGACAAATAAATTTGTACAAATCCTGAAATGCTCCTTGGAACTATACAGCATCAATGAGAAATGTGGAGGGAAGAGTTACTTCACAAGATCCTTGGCGCCGATCTTAGGCCTTCCTTGCTCTGACATGTCGTTACAGCCTCTCAGGAAAATCCTAGCTCTCTGCCTACTCTTATCGCTTATCGCTTCTGGGTTTTTTCTAGCTAGTTTCATACACGTTTGGCTTCTAGTGAGATCCCCCTCTCCTTCCCCCCCCACTCAAGGGCCGAATTACTGACCCCGCCCAGGTTGCAACCCCACAACATGCTTGACTAAACTCCCGAGTACCTGTTCACTGCTAGGTGAACAGGTGCATTAGGCGATAGGAAATGTGCCCAACCATTTCTGTCCCGCCCGAGATTAGTATACAGGCTGCGTGTTGTGGTGGGTTGGCAACGCTTGTTGGCTTGCTGACAGCATCAGATAGTTCGTCTCGAAGCTGTGCTGGTTTCGTGTCTCATGATTTTAATACTTAAGATCTTGTTTAGTTGTACAATTCTTGGGTTGGTGTTGGGCTTGAGGCACGTCAACCTCTGGAGAGTGTCATACCACATTATTAACATCTTTATTGACAAAATGAATTACCATTTTGTCTAATCTGAGGATTTCAATTAAGTCTTATTAAAGTGAGGATAATGCTGATATTCACTGTCACGCAGGACAGAGGGTCACACACAAGACCATAGGTCTAAACTAGCACATATATATCATGGTTACAATTAATGTTTTAATGTATGAATATGTAAAAACAACTTTCTATTGTGCCCTGCCACACAAGGGATGGGTTCTTAAGTGATGCAGCTTAAAATTGATATAAATAAAATTGTTGTTCATTCTTTAAAATGGACAAGCAAATTTTGGATAAATTGTTTGGATGTTGTCCAGAACCCTTGAGTCAATGAAATAGTTACAAATAGAAATAGTTGGTGGTACAATAGGCCAGGAGGTCTAAAGTCTTTTACGGTTTCACATTCAACAATATAGTGTTCTAGTGAATGCATTAGAGGTTTATCACAGAGTTTACAATCTGAATATTCTGGTAGTGGCTCAGCCTCACTAACCTGCCAGATGTGTCTATAGCCAAGGGGAATTACCACAATGACTACATCACATTGCCTGGTCCGGTTACTGTGCTGACCATACAAATACCTATTACAAAACTTGTCATTAGCTTTTAATTTTGCACCTTTCAGGCCTCTGGGCCTTTCTTAGTTCTTCTAAATCTGAATTTCTTTAATTTGTATGTTTCTAATAATTGCATTAGATAGTCCAAAGTCATGTTTTCCAACTCCAACATGGGATGGAATCCACACAAATTTTATACGATAGTTATTATCATTGACAAAAATTACATCCCATTTAATATTACAAGCTACTTCAGACATACATTGTGATGAGTTATTTAAGGACTGCAGAGCACTTTTAGAGTCACAGAATATCACTCCACCACCATTGAGCTTATACCACAGAGATTACCGACCAACCATCAAGCTTACTTTAGTCATGAACATAATTCAGTACTAAAGTAAACTCCGTATATAAACCGACAGAATATTTTTCTCTCGGTGCATATGTAATTGACGAGTCAAAATTCTTGCATATGAGGAGGTTTAAATTTTTCTGATCATCGTGCCTCTGGTAGCACCAAGACTTACCATCATAGGCTTCATTTTGCTCTTTTTTTTTTATTAGATATTAGACACAGTTTGTGGCAGTAATACTTTAACAGCCATCATTGATTTGTCTTTCAAATGTGACAATAATAATAAAGTGTTTACCACCACGGTTTGTCAGTCTTAAGCGTATAATGGAAATAATTTAATTTCTCTGATATTCTCATCGGTAGCTTGCTAATTATATGATTAGGATATTACTTTTTTCTGTATAATTAATTTTGTTGTGTTGGCGGCTTGCTGATGAAGATGAGCAGAGTGTGACACAGCTGCTTGCTGAGGATGGTCAGTTGAGCTCCCCACTCAACCCCACCACTCTGAGGACGCTGTAGTAGTTGTTGTTGTTATAGATTCAGCTACTCGGAACAAGTTCCAAGTAGCACGGGCTATGGTGAGCCCGTAGTGGACTTACCCGGCACAGGAGCAGTGCTGTGTGGACGCTGTAGTTGACGGGTCCTCTGGCAAGCTGCTGGGTTCCCTGTTGCTTGCGTTACAATGAGGGAAAACGTGCAGCACTACTTATATACAATCAACAAAAGCAAGCCAAATTAATAACGGAAACACCTCAACACCATTTTTACTTTGACTAGCCTGAATTAAAATCTAGGAGCGTAGTTACGGCAACAATGCCCTAATGGTGGGGGCTTGGGTACACAAAGAGGGTGGCAGAGGGGTGGCAGAGGGGAGGCAGAGGGGAGGGAGGGAAGGGTAGCATCTTCACAAGTCTCCTTCAAGTCTCCCTTTGAACAAAACAATTCATTGTTTGCACATTCGTTGCATTGCATCAGTCGGGTTAAAGAAGTTGTGCTTGCGGGGGTTGAGCTCTGGCTCTTTGGGCCCGCCTCTCAACTGTCAATCAATCCCCCCACCCCCAGGAAGCAGCCCGTAGCAGCTGTCTAACTCCCAGGTACATATTTATTGCTAGGTCAATTAAACTCAGCCCATTTGTTTCCGCCATCGCCGAGGATCGATCCCCGGACCTTAGAATTACGAATCCCGAGAACTGTCCACCCAGCTGTCAGGGCCCCCAGGTAGGTAGGTAGATAGGTAGGTAGGTAGGTAGGGGTACGGGGAGGGGGGTGGGTGTGGGTGTAATTACCTAAGTGTAATTACCTAAGTGTAGTTACAGGATGAGAGCTACGCTCGTGGTGTCCCGTCTTCCCAGCACTCTTGAATAATCATGTATTATTAGTTTTAAATCATTTCCCATGTCGGGAATCGAACCCGGGGCTCCTGGGTGAAAGCCAGGTATCCTAGCTACTAGACCACATGGGATACTAATGCCACACATGGTGTGTGTGTGTGTGTGTGTGTGTGTGTGTGTGTGTGTGTGTGTGTGTGTGTGTGTGTGTGTGTGTGTGTGTGTGTGGTGTGTGTGTGTGTGGTGTGTGTGTGGTGTGTGTGTGTGGTGTGTGTGTGGTGTGTGTGTGGTGTGTGTGTGTGTGTGTGTGTGGTGTGTGTGTGTGTGTGTGTGTGTGTGTGTGTGTGTGTGTGTGTGTGTGTGTGTGTGTGTGTGTGTGTGTGTGTGTGTGTGTGTGTGTGTGTGTTTTTAAAGTGTTAACGTCTCTCAATCTATAACTTCGATAAATTACTTAAAAAAAAAAAATCATGGAACATGTATAACAACGAGTTCAAAAATCCGTCTCCCCATTTGTTCCCATCAAGACTTTCAAAGGTGTTGGGCACCATTCATCCCCCCCCCCCCCCCGTCCATCCCAAATCCTCCTTTCTTCCAAGTGCTATATAGTCGTAATGGCTTGGCTCTTCCCCCCCTGATAGTCCCATTCCCTCCTAACATTTTCATGAAATAAGAATAGGCCTGAAGTCAGCGTTGCAAAAATTTACTACCTAATCTTAACTTTTTAAATTAGCCTACGCCTTCAGTGTTTAAGGGCTATCTGCTGAACCGACCGCCTGTGAACGCCATCTATTCTGTATTTTACACAATTTTCCCCTAAAGACACGCTGTATTTCATCCACAAGTTATCTCACTATTAGATATACTTTACACAAACGTGTCCTCTATTTTTAAGTTCTTTCTGAACTGCAAACGCCACTATTAAAGTTTGTTTTAAGTCACTTTCACTTTAAACCCTATTGACCACTTTCACCTGACAAGTCTCGCGCCAGGCAGGTAATCTGGTGACGTCTGGAGGGGGGGGGGGGGCAGGCGAGGACGGGGGGAGGGCAGGGGTGGACGGGGGTAGGGGGGGGAGGGCAGGCGAGGACGGGGGAGGGGGGGGAGAGCAGGCGAGGACGGGGGAGGGGGGGGGGGGGAGAGCAGGCGAGGGGGGGGAAGGGGGGAGGGCAGGCGAGGACGGGGGAGGGGGGGGAGGGCAGGCGAGGACGGGGGAGGGGGGGAAGGCAGGCGAGGACGGGGGAGGGGGGGAGGGCAGGCGAGGACGGGGGAGGGGGGGGAGGGCAGGCGAGGACGGGGGAGGGGGGGAGGGCAGGCGAGGACGGGGGAGGGGGGGGAGGGCAGGCGAGGACGGGGGAGGGGGGGAGGGCAGGCGAGGACGGGGGAGGGGGGGAGGGCAGGCGAGGACGGGGGAGGGGGGAGGGCAGGCGAGGACGGGGGAGGGGGGGAGGGCGGGGGAGGGGGGGGAGGGCAGGCGAGGAGGGGGGGAGGGCAGGCGAGGGGGGAGGGCAGGCGAGGACGGGGGAGGTGGATGAGAGGGCAGGCGAGGACGGGGGAGGTGGATGAGAGGGCAGGCGAGGACGGGGGAGGTGGATGAGAGGGCAGGCGAGGACGGGGGAGGTGGATGAGAGGGCAGGCGAGGACGGGGGAGGTGGATGAGAGGGCAGGCGAGGACGGGGGAGGTGGATGAGAGGGCAGGCGAGGACGGGGGAGGTGGATGAGAGGGCAGGCGAGGACGGGGGAGGTGGATGAGAGGGCAGGCGAGGACGGGGGATGAGAGGGCAGGCGAGGACGGGGTGGGGGATGAGAGGGCAGGGTAAGGAAGACGAGGGACCAGCGACGCCGCGTCCGTCATGTTTACAGGGTCATATATGAATAATGAATTCCATCGAGCTTACCCCCGCCGGTGATATTGACAGTTTTGTCACAGTACAACAGAATTCGATTTGTGAGCTCCACCCTCCCCCCTTCCCTGACCTGGAGAGCGTGCAGAGATCCTTTACTGCTAGAATCCACTCAGTAAAACATCTAAACTATTGTGACGACTAAAGAGCCTAAATCTGTACTCCCTTGAGCGCAGGCGGGAGAGTTACATAATTTACACGTGGACAATAGTAGAGGGGCTGGTCCCAAACCTGCACACAGAAATAACACCACATGAGACCAGAAGGCATGGCAGGATGTGCAGAATACCCCCGTTGAGGAGCAGAGGTGCAACAGGTACTCTGAGAGAACTATCAACATCAGAGGCCCGAGACTGTTCAACACGCTTCCACTACACATAAGGGACATAACTGGCCGACCTCTCACAGCGTTCAAGAGAGAACTATCAACATCAGAGGCCCGAGACTGTTCAACACGCTTCCACTACACATAAGGGACATAACTGGCCGACCTCTCACAGCGTTCAAGAGAGAACCGGATAAGCACATCCAAAGGATACCTGATTAACCAGGCTGTGATTCATGCGTCAGGCTGCGAGCAGCCGCGTCAAACAGCCTGGTTGACCAGTCCAGCAACGAGGAGGGCTGGTCGATGACCGGGCTGCGGGGACGCAAAGCCCCGGAACAACTCCAAGGTAAGGTAACTCTACCCATATCCCCGGCTACACTGCCAAGGATAGGGGGGCCAGCATCACCCCTATCCCCTTCCTGTTTTACACTCTGGCCTTCGTCCTCCGTTCTTCCTGTTCTGTTTTACACACACTGGCCTTCGGCCTTTTAATACACACACATTATGTATACATAATTCTATATGACAGTGTCAGACCACGGGGGAAGAATTGAAACAGGCATTTCCTTGAGTACTTCGAATATTAATACATCTTCAGAAGGAATATTCCTTCTGAAAATGTATTAATATACGAAAGTACACAAAGAAATTCCTGTTTCAATTCTTCCTCCGTGGTCTGACACTCACATTTTTCTTTCATCACGTTAATTTTCGTGATTTACACACACACTTCTATATAAATATATAAAATGCCAAACTTATTATGCTCGCTGACAAAACAATTTGATTAAGCTTACTTGATAAAGAATGGTGTGAATGAGTTACGAAGTACCCATAAAGCTTTATGAGCAGGTGTTGCCAACACCATCACAACTATACAGCCACTCTTGCAACCTATCAAACGAGTAAATACTACTTTTAACAGTTCAGTTATTAAAATTACATATGTGTGATACTCCTGGCGAGCGATCATTATTTTTCTATTTAGTCATAATGCTTCCCATACCCACTCCGTGGGCAGTGGTGTTAAAGATTACAGTGGCACATAATGGGTTCAGGAACTGATCCCCCCACAGTTCATTTAGCTAAGCGAATCTTTGTGTAGTTACACCAAGTGGATAGATATATTTTTAGTAAATTATATCTCTGTGGAATGTGGACGTAATTATGTAATACACGCAGCCCGTCCCCCTAAGGTTTCAATTCTTCAAGAACACGGTTAATTTAAAGTGTCCTCTCCTCACCTAACAGACTAAGCCAGAGGACCCAAAACAGAAAACGGGACAGTATGTCACTTTCGCCAGCGGCTTTCATTTTCTTGTAAGACGATTTTTGGCCTTAGTAACACATACGAGCGAAAAGCAACGATCTTTGTAAGAGGACAGGTTGAAGAGCCTTAGTAAGTAACCTAGCCCTCAATTTACACACATTTCTAGAATTAAATGAACCGACATAGCCTATTGACTGCTGGAGTCCTTCCACAACCACGGTGCAAGTCATGTCTAATGTGAAACTCGCTTCACTCTTATTAGGAATTACAGCTACACGTTAATTGGGAAGTAATCGTTAAGGACTTATCCCGGCCACCATAGTGACGGGCAAATAGTTGGGTGCAATTAAATAGGACAGCGGCGACAGGCCGTGCTTCCTGTAACTATGACACTCCAAATGCTGAACATGCTTCAAACGTCTTCCTGTTAAGATACGGGTATATATGTATGATGTAAATGTCGACCTCTAAACATCAAATATTTCAGTTTGTACAATTGGGACATAATCGAGATACAACGGAAAAAATAATATATGGCTAGGTTAAGATATTGTCTGTTTTTGCCTTTTCATTGTCATCTTGATTATTTGGCAACAGTGTTTGATGTGCAGAGTAGAGTAGTGTGACAAATGGCGGCAAGTGGAGGCAGTAAACAGCAGGAAGGAACCGTTGGCAGGGTAGCCGGTAAAGCGTCGTCTATAACTAGCACGGGTGGCGTCAGTGACAGCTGCACCGCCGCGCTGTAAAGGTATCTGGCAAACCTGTGACGTCAAACCCACCTGATCAGCTCTCCTCCGTGTAGCTCCTCTGCTTTTCTTGGCTTTAGCTGGGGCGGTCTTCACGCCGGCCTGCTGGTGACAGTGTAGTAGAAGCAGCAGCAGCACGCCGCTCACTCCCAAAATAAAGACGACGGGCAAGGCTTCTCCAAGTGAACGGATGATAAGCGAGTGTGTGTTCGACGCAAGGTAGTGGCGAGTTGATCTCATGGCACCAGCGACGTCACCCTGTTGGGCGTGATGAGGTGTGCGGGGAGCCAGGCACCACGGCCCGCCATCACACTGGCTTCTGCTGCTCTCCATGTAAATACGAAGCACTCAGAGCCATGTGTTGCTGCGGCACACGCTCGTTCCTAACAGCCGGCTCCGCCCGGGTACATTCTTACACCGACTGGGGCGGCATACTTGGGCATGCTCGCTCACGGCACAGGCATTGTCACTTCCTCCAGAACACAACCCATCTGCTTCACTATACAAACTCGCTTGGATAACAGAACAAATTTAGAATATGTTCTAGAGAACTCTGCTCTTTTTAGAAACTCTCACACACTACAGTTTTCTATTTAAAGAGAGAATGAAACTAATAAAAGTTGAAGGCCGTGGACACAAGATGATTATGTACATTTACTTCTTTGTGTATTTCAAGGTTGTGGGACTGACGCTAAATTATCGTGTCACCGAGAATAATGTTCCAACACGGCAACCATCTTCACAACTCAAGTAAGTTCAACGGCAAACCATTAGGTACCAGTACTCTGACAGCCATTATGAACCACCGAAGTATTTCTCCTACGTCACTTCATGTATTCTTGCTTGTTTGCATAGCATTAACTCGTCTCTGAATTGTGTAAGCGTCTAGCAGTGGATTGCGAACCTTCCATTGCTGGAGGCAACGCCTGCTGCCTCCCACACTTAACATGTCAGCACATTTTCAAGGCCACCAGAGTCTATTATTTAGATGGTCGCTCATCTTCTGAACTGAAGACGTCACTATTTGCCAACATTTGACGTGACTGATATTGCCACACCAAACTTGTGTAGTCTAGTCTTTCACACATTTATTAGATCGAATCCACTTCAACTGGTCGATAGAGCGAAGGCCGTGTATCTTTATAGGGTCGGGGTTTGAATCACGACGGTCAAAGTGATTGGGCACTATTCCTTTATCTTGTCTTCTTGTCCCTTCTAAGTGCTATAAAGCCACGCAGGCAAAGTCTTTATCCTGATAAAGAACTTGCCTTTCCAAGAAGTAGCTTAAGCTATTTTTCATACAAATCCTAGTAAGAGCTAATCTAGGCCTTTATCACAACTTTTAAAAAGCTCTAAACATTTGCATTAAAATGATCTAGGTAAGGAAAAAAAGGTTTCTGAACGCGTACATCTTACAATTAGTGTTCAATACAGACGAAGTAGCTACACTATTTTACATCTTTTCTTGCCGATTTGCATCATCACTATCATTCAATAATATTTTTATTGTGACCATAAAATCTTCTAACTAATTGAAGTTTTTTTACCTTGTGATCAAAATACTTTGAGTTAACTAATGTAGTCAAATTATTGAATATTAGATTACGGGTTATTCATGCCCGTGACACCTCTTGGGTGGCTTGATCTTCAATCAATAATAGGAACGACTCATGTTCGTAGGTGCTAATGTGCTTTAAGCACAAGGTACAACAATGCATGCTTGTACTTTCTGCAACTTGTCTTCTCGCATAACATTATATTGACGCAAAAATCCCCAACGTTTAGTACAAAGATGTACTAAAAATCATAGCGGTTAACAAAATTCATGCTGTCCCGTTTTCAATGTGGGTCCTAGCTTAGCCTAACTTAGGTTCGGGTAATTTTGTAGATCATTTTAGTGACTGAACACACTAGAGGACGGCCTGCTGCCATAACTTAGCGTGCCATCGTTTATCCATCAAACAGACCAACCGGGTTGTGGTAGCTACGTAGGCCTGCGGGCCGCTCCAAGCAACAGCCTGTTGGACCAAGCTCTCACAAGGCAAGCCTGGCCTCGGGCCGGGCTTGGGGAGTAGAACAACTCGCAGAACCACATCAAGCAGGTATACCAGAAGTAAGGATTTTCACTCGGTTGCAACTCGACCGTCGCCTCACTCGTCATCTATATAATTGGAATTACTTGTAAAATCAAGTTTTTTGGAGACATTGAGAGAGTTGCCTCATCAGTTTGCTAGCACTACGTTCTTGTGACGCCAAAGGAATTGCACAACTTGAAAAGCTCCAAAAACTAGTGTGTGAAGAGTGGCCGTTCATGGGTCCGGTAGGCCTATACTATTGTTAGAACAGGAAGCCCATTAGGCTTATCAAGGTCCACTTTGCCAAGGAACCTGTTTTAAGTGGTCACCCATCCACTACCAACCCACCCTAAAATGAAAGTCCTTACAGCAACTATTTGGTCGAAAAAAGTATCAAACTGAATGATGTTGATGCTTTGCGTATTTGAGAGAATATGAATCAAAATATTGACACGTCTCTGTGTTGCCATATTCGCGGTTTTAACCACACACGACCACTAAACACGGGTGATGCCAGTAGTACGCACAATAAATCAACCTTTATTTTAGCTACAAAACAAAGATTGCAAATAAAGGCTTAAACTGAATAACAAGAACTACTGGCCATTTTTTTTTTTTTTTTTTTACACATGTCGAAAACACAGCTGGCAACAGCCGTGTTGCAACAAGCTGTGCAACTTCAAGTTTACTCATTAAATTAAGAATCATCAAATGCTTTAATAATAAACATGAATAATTCATGATTATAAAAAGCCCAGAAACTATGATAAAGAAAAAAAGTGTAAACTGCATACATACAAGAGATAAAACTACAATACCATAAACTTAAAGACGCACTACAGGCTCACTTAATTTATATAAACACACACACACACACACACACACACACACACACACACACACACACACACACACACACGAGCGCACATGTAAATTATGTTTGTATGCCTATCTGTACATGCATACCTGGAGCATTCCTGGAGAGGGTTGAGGGAGTTCTGCTCCCCGAGCCTGGGCTCGACTTGTGATAACTTGGTCCAACAGGCGGTTGCTTGGAGCGGCCCGAAGGCCCGCATACCACTTCAGCGTAGTTGGTCCGGCACTTCTTGCAAGAACCTGTCCAAGTGCCTCTTGAATACATCCCCCTTCATTCCGGCAATATTGCCAATGCTTGCTGGAAAGGAGTTGAACAGCTGTGGACTCCTGATGTTAAGACGGTGCTCTCTGAATGTGCTTATGGCACCTCGACTCTTCACTGGTTCTATTCTGCATTTTCTATTAAAAGATGCTTTGTGAGGCAGAGCCTCGCTTCCAGAAATTATTCCCGAGGAACATTTTAGTGAACATTTGTTCACTAAAATGTGTAGTGAAGAACGTCACGTCAATGTTGACGTAACGGGAACACGTCAATGTTTCCAGTCGCTATGATTTATAAGTCAAAATGCGATGTACTATTCGAGAGGACTAGTTGACATCAGGATTAAGCCCGTCCCCCCCCCCCCTTACCACAACAGACAGAAAATAGTGTATTAACACACCCATACTTGTGTAAAGGAGGAAATGTGCATGTTCATCTCTCAGAATGTTTGGTAATATGTTTATTGTTTGTGATGTGTGTATATGTATGTATTAACACAATGTACTGAACGGGCTGAGAATAGCTTGAGCTACCTCATCCCTTTGTGTGTATTTTACCTCAAACTTATTTCAATTTCATCACACCCAAACCTAAACTAACCGATCGACCCGCGCACAGAAAACTTTGATGTTTGTGAGCCGCTATGGTTCATAGAACATCAGACTTTGTTCGTTTGAGGATTTTGGCGTCAAAATGCATTGTATTACTGGAGCGGTCAGGTTGCAGGAGTGGCCGCCGCTTGCGAAATGACTAATGAGAGGAGGCAGACCACGGGAGCCACCCGGCAGTGTGCTCAAGCTGTTTGTTGCCTCACTTCTCATTCCACCTTCATCCAGCCGCCACCTGTTCTATACCAGATTTATCATCATTTTAGAACTATAGAACTAGAATCTACCAGACAAACTGGTCATTCATCTAACCTCGGACATGTACTAACTTAACTAAACACTCCAGTATAGCATATTTTCGTCACTTTTTCTTTATTAAATAGTATACAATATAAAGATCATATTTACATCAATTTACACCCAGTATACAGATCTGAAAATGAAGCAACGACGACTCTGACCCTCATGGACCATTACACAACTTTATAATGGTCCAGGAATAGAACCAGTGAAGAGCAAAGGTGCCATAGGCACAATCAGAGAACACTGTATAAACATCAGAGGTCCCCGGTTGTTCAACGTCCTCCCAGCGACTATAAGAAATATTGCCAATCAATCAATATTGATTGATTGGCAATATTGAAGATGTCCAAACCGTGGACATCTTCAAGAGAAAACTAGACTTTTCTAAAAGAAGTTCCGGACCAACCGGGCTGTGGTGGGTATGTGGTCCTGCGGGCCGCTCCAAGCAACAGCTTGGTGGACCAAACTCTCAAAAGTCAAGCCTGGCCTCGGGCCGGGCTTGGAGAGTAGAACCACTCCCTGAACCCCATCAAGCCAGACCTCTTCTAAGTATTTAAGGCTACAACGATGAAATTTGTATGCCCTCGCCGGTAAATAACCCTGTATGTAAACAAGCTGTATGGCGCCTGAGAACAACTTATAATAAGGCTAAAGAAAAATTATGGCGCTTCATTGGGCTTAGTAAGCCTGTGTTTGCGATGTGTTTTTCTTCACACCCGCGTTAGTGGCAACGCCTTACTTGCTTGAAGGGGTTCCGAGAGTTGTTCTACTCCCTAAGCCCGGCCCGAGGCCAGGCTTGACTTGGTAGAGTTTGGTCCAACAGACTGTTGCTTGGAGCTTCCCACAGGCCCACTTATTCCCCACATGATCATCAATGCACGTCAAAGTCATTCTGATGGCATTATCATTGAAGATAAGATAGCGTTCAGCTATACAAAAATAGCATCTCATCTAAACCATTTCATTATAATGCTATTACGTAATACTAATAATAGAATATTCACTATCTACACTAATGTGGCGAGCTCGAGATTTTTGTTCAGACGGGACGCAATACTGGGCGAGCCCAAGGGAGCGGCCGAGCTGTCAAGGGCAGGATTTTATCGAGGGAAACAAAGTTAACATATCTGAACTGAAATCTTATGTTTTCAACAGTTGCAAGTTCAGTGCCCCAGGGATTCGTCTTAAAACTTCTCGTATATCATATAATAGATGATTTAAACAAAGGATTGACCGGAAACCGTTGCAATTTTGCAGAAGATACGTAAGAGCAGATGGGAATACCCTGCAACACCGAGGGCCCTTATTCTAGCTCCATAGGCAAATCTGGTCAGATGATATTTATGTAGCATTGATCAACGTTGATCTTTAGTTGATCGAATATTACAGAAGCAGGTTTTACCAGCTGGGAATTAAAATTTCCTTCAGAATTAAATCAAGCACTAACACACATTACGAGAAAAACAATTAAAAGTAATATTAGCGGAGGCTGGCAGCTTCTGGCAGGCGCGTACTTATCTGTGTCCGCTGTAGCCTAGCTTCCACACGTCATGTTTACAACCAGTCCTCTTACAAATTACTTCGCTTATCGCTCGTATACGCACTCAGGCTAAACATCTACGTACTTCAAATGAAATCGACTCACGAAAGTCATGCACTATCCTGGTTTCTGTTTTGGGTCGTCTGGCTTAGGCTGTTAGGTTAGGAGAGTAAAGTTTCAATTAACGGTTTTCATGTTTTGAAACTAAGAGAACTTCCTGCCCTCCTAACCTACCAGAGGACCCTTAACTGTTTTGGAAAAAATAATTCTAAAATTTAATTGGAAAATAAATTTCCATTTTGAATTACATTGATATTTAGCCTGAGTGCGCATACGAGAGTAAAGAGACGTAATTTGTAAGAGAACGGGTTGTCCACCTACTGGAATACTGACGTTGGCACATGAACTTGTTAGTGTCTCTTTTGGCCAAGATCGGACATGATTTTTTTGGGGGCCAAGATCTGACATGATTTTTTTTTTTAGCCAAGTCAATAGCTCGTTATTGGTGTATTGTACACCAGCTCTCTCTCATGATTCGCCACTCTGAAAAAGTACCTTTTTGCTCTGTTTTGCCTAACCAGAAACGTTTGCAGTTAGCTAAGCAACCCACAATTTATTGAGGCCGATGCGTAGAAAACGTCATTACGGTGCCTTAATTAAAAACAAACCAGATTGGTGAATTCCGTTAAAAATGTGCTATATTAGGTGACACAGGCTGCGTTTACAATGGTTCACATTGTATACAATAGTTGTATACAATACTTGTGCTGAATACAATAGTTGTGAAGCATGCAGCCCGCATCAGACGTTGGAGAACCACATTCCACGATCAATAATCTCTTATAAACAAAAGGTCACCCTGATCTACTTCAAGATATGTTTGGTCACCGATTTTTATTCCTTTTGTTAAATTTTGTATTAGAGTTTTGCCAAGTACCCGTGGTCGTTCTTGAACACATTGTCCATATAATAACCTTACCACGACTAACTTGCTTAGCTAAACTAATATTTGGGTACAGTTCCCGAGCCAATTATGTGTAACCTTGCCCACTGCCGCCCACGGGATGGGCATGGGGCCCACTGCCGCCCACGGGATGGGCATGGGGTGCATGATAAACTAAAGTAAACTGAGGGGGGGGGGGGCCCTCGGCAGCTGTTTATTCTTGTCATCAAGGACTTACAAAAGTTGCTGATGAAGTGCCTTACACCGACAGTCAACACTGACAGTCCATACACCTGTGTGCTATATGGGAAATTTGACAACTGACACTTCAAATCAGGATCAAATAGCATTAGACTTTCATGAAGACTATGACGCTCCAGCTGTGTCTGGGTACAAGTGACAGGATGAACAACCCCTGACGGGTATTCTATTGGAGGAGTATGTATATGCTGCTATGGCAGCCTGTTCACTCACAGACTGAATGATGGACAACGCAGCAAAGCCGCATGTTGAGGCAGACACTCCATGCACAGTTTCAATTGTAGATATGATAGAGCCCAATAGGCTCAGGAACCCGTACACCTGTTGATTGACGGTTGAAAGGCGGACCAAAGAGCCGAAACTCAACCCCAACTAGGGGAGTACATGACAATGGAATAATCAAGGGGTATTCTGATGTCACAACTGCTATCACATTCACACAGTGGGTGGATGGAGGACGTCAAGTAATGGGGAATTAGCCAGCCCGACCTCCGAAGATAACCCAACGTCAAGAAACTGTCGTACTGAAGTCCCTCTATCCTAAACACCCAGAGGACCCAAAACAGAAAACGGTACAGTACGTTACTTTCGCCAGCCACCGACATTTTCTAGTCAGAAAATGTTTACATCAACACGGATGGAAGCTTCAGAATCCGTGGAGTCAGACGGTAGAAAGTTTTTTTTTACCTTAATAGTGGAAAAATGGAATACACTAAAGGAGCAGGTGGTAGTAGCAACCTCCGTTCATAATTGTAAAAGTTGATGTGATGCGGAAGTATGCCAGGAGTCATTGCATTAGATATCTGCGGATGGTAAAGCGGGGGCCAAGAGCTAACGCTCGATCTTGCTGGCAAAAATAGGCGCGTAAACGCGCGTGTGTGAAGACACACAAACTGTGTATACTGTATAACAGTAACTGTCGGTAGGCCTAGTTACTGGAGATAACAAAGATATAAAAGTTGGGTGCCAAGAGCTTAATTACATTCCCGACAAACAAAGCAGATGTCCAGTGGTCCCCCATACCTCGTGGACCGGCCTGGGCCACCCTGGGACTGGGCCACCCTGGCCGCATTCATTCTGATGCGCCTGTGTACCTATATGATGCTACGACACAGCTACCCCAGACTATGATGGGTTACATAGTGTGTCGAGCGAGCTATGGGATGCTAACACTCCCCACCATCAACAACGGCTCCACCACCAACAACAGCGAGGCTTACACCAACAGTGAATCAGTAATACCAACATTCTCGTGCATGATAAACATAGCCACTTGGCAGCCCTGTCTTCAAACCCAGGCATTGAGACGGGGAAGGGGGGGGGGGGTCTTCACAAATGCAGGTATTGAAGGGGGGGGGGGGTCTTCACAAATGCAGGTATTGAAGGGGGGGGGGGGAGTATCAAGTCCAAGACAGCCCTGTCTTAGATACAGCTACCCATATGGAAGGAATACACTATTCCTTCAGTGTGTTCCTAACATCTTGGCGATAATTAAACTAGTACATATGATACATATGTACTAGTTTACATATGTACAACACGAGAGCAAGGGCATACTAACTGTATCATGGGTAACTGTAGATAATGTGTGTGTAATTACAGATAAGTGTGTAGAACATTACACAATGTAACAGTTTTCTTCCTGCGAGACATCAGTTATTTCCAGATTGTTTATGCCTGAAAGTATAGAAACTGACTATTACTTCAAACTGTTGATCAAACCCATCCTCCTGTTCAGAGAGTAGTTTTTGTAACTCTGCACCATATTGCAAACATTGACTAAGTAATTATGTAGTAGAATTTGGTACTCTTTATTCGGTACTCTGCGTCCCCGACACCTGCTTGATGGGGTCCTTGGACTACTACTACTACTCTTCTTCTACTCTAGAACTCTGACTTGTGAGAGTTTGGTCCATCAGGCTGTTGCTTGGAGCGGCCCTCATACCTGCAACAGCCCGCTTGGTTGCGGGCTGAAATCTTAAATTTCAGCAGTGTTTTGGTCATTTACGGCTTCGGCGGGTAGGCGGTTCCATGGGTTTATCAAGCGGGTTTATCTGTGGGTGATAAAGCATCTCCTGTTCTCAGTCCTACATTATGGACTTGTTGAGCTTGAAACCGCTACTGCTTGTTCATGTTACATCTGACCTTTGGAAGAAGTGGTATGGATCAATAGCCTCCAAATTGTTCAGTATTTGAGGTTTCCGACGAGATCAGCGCCCTGTGGTGTCTGGTCTGTAGTGTTGTTACCCTTGTGACCCCTCAACCCTTCCTGGTATGAGAGTTACCTTAATTCCAGAATGATTTTTGTCGCCCCGTGTTGAACTTTCTCCAACGCTGATGTGTCTTTCTCAAGATGAAGTCTCTGCTTGGAGTCAATCAACCAAATGAAGGCACACCAGGAATTTACACAGTTGAATACCCTGGAAACACAAACCCAAACTGTCTATTTTCCGCTTGTTACAACTTTATTACAAGTTGTTACATCTTGGCTTAACGTGTTTATGACGTATTAGAACGTTGTTACAACTTGCTATATTGGTTGTTGTAACTGGTTAGGAAGTGTTAAAACTTGTTCGAACGTTGTAGCAACGTCGTAGTTTTGGTGTGTGTTTGGCAGGTAACTACTAGTTTTTCCTTAGCTTGACTAATCTTAGGGGTTGGGTACCATTCCTTCCCCCGTCCCATCCCAAATCCTTATCCTGACCCCTTCCCAGTGCTATATAGTCATAATGGCTTGGCGCTCTCCCCTTGATAGTTCCCTTCCCTTCCCTTCCCTTCCCCTCCTAGGGTTTCGTTAGCTATTTGTTTACTGCAGCTTCTACTTGTGTTATAATTATGTCACGCATGCGACAACATGACGCCCAAGTGGATTTTTACCCCGGCCTCCTAGTCTCTAGTAATCCTAAACTTCTACACATGTAAAGATGAATATGCAAATGTGCCGAACATTGAGAGTGCCGGCCAACAGGTAAGGTCACCCACTGACATTTGACACAGGTTCGCCCTACTAACACCACAGGCTGCACGTACACGTACACGAACCCGTACACTCGGAAAAAAAAGTTGATTGACAGTTGAGAGGCGGGCAGAAAGAGCCAGAGCTCAACCCTGACAAGCACAACTAGGTGAATACACACAGCTGGAAATGTTGCACAATTTAAATGCGATAATGGTTATCTCTGAAACAAAATTCGATTCCCTACATCAAGACACTTTCAACTTGAATATCATTATTTTGACAATTTTATAGCGAGATCCACATTTGCACAACCCAATTTGTATCACCATTATTTAACCCCTTCACCCACTAGCCAGCCCATCCTCCTGTTTTGGTACTACTTACAGTAACCGATGATTGGTGAAGATTAAGCCACTCAAAAGGTGGCACGGGCATGAATAGCCCGTAAGTGGTGGCCCTTTTGAGCCATTACCAGTATCAAGAGCTGATACTGGAGATGTGTGGAGGTGCGACTGCACCCTGCGTGACGGGAGATGTCTCCCGTCTCACAGTAACCATGAGGACCACAGTATATATACCGACGGACAACGGAATTAGAAGGGTTACGGGAGACATCTCCCGTCACGCAGGGTGCAGTCGCACCTCCACAGGTCTCCAGTATCAGCTACTGATACTGGTAATGGCTCAAAAGGGCTACCACTTACGGGCTATTCATGCCCGTGCCACCTTTTAAGTGGCTTAATCTTCATCAATCAATCGGAATTAGAACATAGAAAATCTGAACTATTGAGTTGGACAAACCGGAAACCATTTTCTACTTGTTCTGACAAAGTAATCTAACCTTCCTCGGCCTAATGCACGATATCTGAGGCCTAATATAGTTACACACACAGATCACACTAACGTGATGCATCAAATGAACAAATCCACAAGGGATCGACTGAGCTACGACAGGTTTCAACTTTTACCCTGTCGGGTATTAAAAGTATCAACACAAGACAGAACACGAAACAATGGGTAGAAATTGGATAAGTTTAGATTTAGGAAAGACTTGGGTAAATACTGGTTCAGTAACAGGGTTGTTGATTTGTGGAACCAATTGCCGCGTAACATTGTGGAGGTGGGGTCCCTCGATTGTTTCAAGCGTGGGTTGGACATGTATATGAGTGGGATTGGGTGGTTATAAATAGGAGCTGCCTCGTATGGGCCAATAGGCCTTCTGCAGTTGCCTTTGTTCTTATGTAGCTCAGTCGATTAAGGCAGTGTCTGGGATGCTCCCGGACGCAGGTTCGAATCCTCGTCACGGCCCTTGTGGATTTATTCACCTAATATAGTATATGTGTGCGCTATACTAGACCTAGAAATATTTTAAGTTTGTGTATTAGCTTCATTTATTTTTAAAGAATTCCTTACTAGTCAGTATACTACTATCTAAAAGCTATGTACGAATTATGACTATTGACCATCGTCACAATAGGTACTATCTAAACAGGAGGATTGGTCGACACATCCTTCTCGGCCTACTTTGGTCGGTACACCGACGACCTCTCTGCTTTCAGGGTCGACGTTCGATCCTCTATCTTCCATGCGGTTGGGCAGCGTTCCTATTCTCGATCCTCCTATCCCAGCTTCTGTTCTTCCTGAGGTTCAAGCTCGCCTTGTTCTTGACTTATCCTTTAGGAAGCCTGGTCGGGGACCGGGCCGCGGGGACGTTGAGCCCCGAAATCATCAAGGTAATCTTAAGATAATAATTGTTTGGCTATTTTTGACATATTAAACTTATTAGCTGAGCTAGTTCTAAACCAATCCCCGTACCCTAGTAGTTTAACTAGCAGTTTTAAACTAGTAATCTCGGTAACATCTTAGTTCAACCATTAGTCTGGTCTTCAGACCTCCACCAATCACGAGGCCTGGTTAACAACAGGGCCGCTGGGACATTGATCCTTGGTACCAATCCCAAACTCGCTATACAACCAGACTTGCCAATTTACACATTATTCAGCTGATTTTTTTTATTTGTAAAAATCTAGCAATTTACAACTAAATCCATTTTCACATTCTCATTCCATGGGGTCCAATGGGATAGTGGACTACGTCCTCTGCTCACACCCAAGGGACTCTGGTTCGGGCAAGACGGAAACGGTTTAGTATGCTTCCATTCCCCTTATGCCACTGTTCACCTAGCGGTGAAATAGGTATCCAGGAGTTGGGCAACTGCTTGATTGTTGCTGCCGGAGGCGGCTAGTTTATTGTGCACCCCATACTCATCCTGTGAGCGGTAGCGCAAAAAGCATTACAGAGGGCACAAAAGGTCTTTATCAGATCTCATCTTAGATTATTACATGAACAATTTCATCTATCCTTCACACTTTATAGTTACAATGTCAGCTAGTTAGAGAAAGTGCTATTTCAAGAGCTATATATTTATAATAAGTCATTATACATTAATGGTATGGTCTTATCGCTAATACATAATAGTTTGACCAATGGAGATATTAGAGTCATACGGGAGCTGTTTATTATTACTCTTCACAATACACTACTTGTTTCTTAATGTCGTATGTCGTTTATCTACTGGGAGCGAAATATGGATACAGTGCAAGGATTTCAGGTAATTTATCCATGGTAATAAGATAGGTTGCCATATCATACAGAGTGAGCTTAGATTTCTCTAAATGGCTCAATTTTACTACAATCCAAGATATAGTGTTCGAGTGTGTGTCCCTGTCTTTGTCCACACATTTTACTTCATCTAGATCCCTATACAAGCCGAACTGCCAGAGATACTTGTAGCCAAGTCTTATACGAGCTGTGACAACATTTGTTAGTCTACTGACTTTATTACTTGCCCCATACACATGTTTTACTTCACACATTTCATTGTGATGAACAATGGACCTGCTAGTTCCAGTTTGCACTGTTCTACTTTCTTCAAATCCATCCAGGAGTTCTTGTCTAATGACACTTTTAAGGGACCTATTTGATAACTCAAGATTCCGTTCACTACTGTCTTTATTTACTGCAGCCTTAGCAAGGGCGTCAACTTTGTCATGTTCCTGCCTGCCAATGTGAGAAGGAATCCACAACATTTTTATATTTACCCTCTTGCTAAGTATTCTTATGTATCTACGTCTAGCTTCCAAAACAAACACGTTATTACTTGATTCCAAACTGTTTATTGCTCGTAGTGAGGAAAGGGAGTCAGAAATAATTAAGCTGTCTACTTCAGTGTTAATAATTTCAAGTGCTACCAGTATTGCTACCAACTCGGCTTGCATTGTGGATGCCCAGTTACTAATTCGGATATTCCTTTGAATTGTGCTGCCATCGGGCTGATGAGCAATAACAGCACTTCCTGCCCTCCCTGTAGCTGTATTGAGTGATCCGTCAGTGTATATGGTTTGTGCAATGTTGTTTTGAGCTTGTATATTGTGAATGTGTTCTATGGTGCTTAATTTAGCAGCAAGCTGAGCATGAGGGTTGTTTGTGATTAGTTTCTTGGTGGGGTATGCAGGGGTCAGGATGTCAAAAGGTACTATCTGCCAGGGTGGAAGGAAGTGCTGTACTCTTTCATCTGTATATACATCGTGCAGTCCCATCATTTTAATATGAGTGGCTGTTCTTTGATTCCATTTAGACTCGCTGGTTCCATTTCGTATGTGTTCATAGGCCTAGGGAAGCTTTGCTAAGCCTATTCAAATACACGCTTCCTGTCGCTAACAACGGAAATGATGCAAGTCAATTAAGTACGTCAGAATTGATTGCCAATTCTATTCCAGCGTTACCGACAGAATTAATTATGTATACTTGTACACGTAACACTCACGAAACAGTTACGCAAGCACTTACGAACCTGGGGCCAGTTTCAAGAAGCAGTTACGCAAGTACTTACGAACGTGTACATCTTGCCTCAATCTTTGACGGCCTTGGTTACATTTATTAAACAGTTTACAAGCATGAAAACCTCCCAATCAACTGTTGTTATAAACAGCCTCCTGGTGCTTCGGAGCTCATTAACTTTTATAATTGTAAACAAAGCCGCCAAAAATTGAGAAAAGATGGACATGTTCGTAAGTACTTGCGTAACTGCTTCGTGAATCTGGCCCCAGGCATACAGAGGGCCAGCCCTGAGGAGGTAAACTGATATACACACGAAGAGGAATACCTAAACGAGTTATCGAGATCTTGAGATGATTTCGGGGCATAGTGTCCCCGCGGCCCGGTCCTCGACCAGGCCTCCACCCCCAGGAAGCAACCCGTGACAGCTGACTAACTCACAGGCACCTATTTACTGCTAGGTAACAGGGGCATCAGGGTGAAAGAAACTCTGCCCATTGTTTCTCTCCGGCGCCCGGGATCGAACCCGGGACCACAGGATCACGCGTCCAGTGTTCTGTCCGCTCAGCCACCGGCTCACCAGTTTACTATAGTCCTGGCCTAGGTTCAGGTAAAATGTGTACCTGCTGGTTGGTCAGTAAACTATTGTAGTGGTCTTCAAACAGGTCGTCGTCCCCAACGTCCCTAAACTGTAGTACTAACGTGTCCGAACCTAACCAACCCGCGGGCCCGCCAACAGAAAACGGAACACCACGTCAACTTCGCAAGCCGCCACACCACTTCAAGCACATCAGTTATTGACCTTACCTAACACATACGTCAAAATGCGGTGTGCTATTGGGAGAAGAGGTTGCCACACAGCCGTAAGGTTGGCAGTACCCAACTATGGCACTACGCTCGCTGACTTGCCGTATCGCGTGTGTATATCCGTTAGTAGCAACGGACTGCTTCCTGTGCGATAGCTGAGGTCTCAAACGTTTAACGTCTCGTGCCCAACCACTTGGACTGGACGGTAGAGCGACAGTCTCGCGTCATGCAGGTCGGCGTTCAATCCCCTACCGTCCACAAGTGGTTGGGGCACCATTCCTTCCCCCCCGTCCCATCCCAAATCCTCATCCTGTCCCCTTCCCAGTGCTATATAGTTATAATGGCTTGGCGCTTTCCTCTGATAAATCCCCTCGTGCGCCTTTGCTCTCCTTATCAAGCTCTTGTGTGTGAAAGCGGCCAAAACTGTACTAGAGTCCGGTCATTTTGATTTAATTGCTGCTCCTGTGAGCGGTTAGTTTATTGTGCACCCCATGCTGCTCCTGTGAGCGGTTAGTTTATTGTGCACCCCATACTGTTCCTGTGAGCGGTTAGTTTATTGTGCACCCCATGCTGTTCCTGTGAGCGGTTAGTTTATTGTGCACCCCATGCTGTTCCTGTGAGCGGTTAGTTTATTGTGCACCCCATACTGTTCCTGTGAGCGGTTAGTTTATTGTGCACCCCATACTGCTCCTGTGAGCGGTTAGTTTATTGTGCACCCCATGCTGCTCCTGTGAGCTGTTAGATTAATGTGCACCCCATGCTCCTCCTGTGAGCGGTTAGTTTATTATGCACCCCATACTGCTCCTGTGAGCAAATGTGACCATGGAGTGATAGCCTATAACATGAGATCAATAGGAATAACAAGTGGAGCGTTGGATGTTCAACTTTTGTCAAACAATGCCGAGTGTGACGATCAATCAAAGAAGACCAAGTCCAAGTGCAGTGAATAAATCTGGAGCCTGATTCACGAAGCAATTACGCAAGCTCTTACGAACGTGTACATCTTTTCTCAATCTTTGGCGGCTTTGTTTACAATTATTAAACAGTTAATGAGCTCCGAAGCACCAGGAGGCTGTTTATAATAATAACAACAGTTGATTGCGAAGTTTTCATGCTTGTAAACTGTTTAATAAATGTAACCAAAGCCGTCAAAGATTGAGGAAAGATGTATACGTTCTTAAGTACTTGCGTAACTGCTTCGTGAATCTGGCCCCCTGTACCCCAGGGCACAGTTCTTGCACCCTTGCTATTTTCTCATTCTCATCTCTGATATAGACAAAAATATTTGTTTTGGTTGGTTGCGCGCATTTCCTATTACCTAATGCATCTGTTCACCCAGCACAGCAAGTAGGTACCCAGGTGTTTGTCAGCTTCTTGTGGGTTTGCGTCCTGGGGGGGGGGGGCTCGATATAAGCCTAACGTGTTTAAACACACACTGGCTGCCTGTCCCCACGACACAATGAGTTATTTTTATAATTATAAGCTTTTCTTCACATTTTTTGGGGGTGTCCCTGAGAAATATTTCTCTGAAACTAGGGCAATGTAAGCAATTTCAGAGTTCAATCGTGAACCCCTTGCAGCCTGTTTGTGTGTTCAATGAACTCACGTGTACAAGGACAGGTGTTCAATACAGATCCTCTCACACACGTGTACAAGGACAGGTGTTCAATACAGACCCTCTCACGCGTGTACAAGGACAGGTGTTCAATACAGACCCTCTCATGCGTGTTCAAGGACAGGTGTTCAATACAGACCCTCTCACGCGTGTTCAAGGACAGGTGTTCAATACAGACCCTCTTACACACGTGTACAAGGACAAGTGTTCAATACAAACCTCCTCTCACACGTGTACAAGGACAGGTGTTCAATACAGACCCTCTCACACACTTGTACAAGGACAGGTGTTCAATACAGACCCTCTCACACACGTGTACAAGGACAGGTGTTCAATACAGACCCTCTCACACACGTGTACAAGGACAGGTGTTCAATACAGACCCTCTCACACACGTGTACAAGGACAGGTGTTCAATACAGACCCCCCTCATACATGTGTACAAGGGTGTACGAAGACAGATGTTCAATACAAACCTCACCCAAGACATATTCCAAACACACACACACACACACACACACACACACACACACACACACACACACACACACAAGGTGCGCGGCTGTAACCTTGAAGCCCGGTGTTTTTTTTTCACCTGACTGTGGCAACATCAGATGACGACACCACCTTGCCTTCCACCTCTCTCTCCCCCTGGCTAATTACACCGGCTCCAGCCTCCACAACTCTTCCTCATCCTCCTCCAGTTGTTGATGCCTCCTCCTCCAGTTGTTGATGCCTCCTCCTCCAGTTGTTGATGCCTCCTCATCCAGTTGTTGATGCCTCCTCATCCAGTTGTTGATGCCTCCTCATCCAGTTGTTGATGCCTCCTCATCCAGTTGTTGATGCCTCCTCATCCAGTTGTTGATGCCTCCTCATCCAGTTGTTGATGCCTCCTCATCCAGTTGTTGATGCCTCCTCATCCAGTTGTTGATGCCTCCTCATCCAGTTGTTGATGCCTCCTCATCCAGTTGTTGCTGCTGCTTACTGATCCTTAAGTGCTGAGGCTTCTAGAGTCCCGCCTTGTGGTTACGAGTACCTAAGTCTCTATTCTTCTCGACTTTAATGTATCTTCTTGACGGCCTGAATGGAGGTGGCTTCTATTGCCTCCGTTCCCAAAATCCTTATCCTGCTCCCTTCCATGGGCTACATAGTCGTAAGGGCTTAGCGCTTTCTCCTTAGTTCCCATCCCTTGTCTCTCAGGCTGAAATATATCCACGAACATCCTGGTATGTCTAGATATATCCTGATATAACCATTTTTTCATCAGGACCCCAGATATCACTTATTAACCGGACTGATTCACATTCACGACAGAACACACGTGTCATCTGGAGAGATTTCAGAGAAGTGATCTGCCCCCAAGCCCGGCCCGGGGCCGAGGCTCGTCTTGGGGTAACTTGGTCCAACAGGCTGTTGCTGGCAGCGGCCCGCACCCCCACATACATGGTAATCCGGATGATTACGCTCATCAACGTGTCCACACCATACGTAACCGGCCATACGGTTTAGCAACAAGTCACATCACCCAGATAATGGGGCCACCGGGTATCCGCCCGTTTCTAAATTTACAACGAAAAGAACAAGGTTCTATAGAGCTTCTAAATCGACTTTATAATAGTTCAGGACGGACGGTTATCTTGAGATGATTTCGGGGCTTAGCGTCCCCGTGGCCCGGTCCTCGACCAGGCCTCCACCCACAGGAAGCAGCCCGTGACAGCTGACTAACTCCCAGGTACCTATTTACTGCTAGGTAACAGGGGGGCCTCAGGCTGAAAGAAACTCTGCCCATTGTTTCTCGCCGGCGCCCTAGATCGAACCCGGGACCACAGAATCACGCATAGTGTTCTATCCGCTCAGCCATCGACTGACCGGACCGAAACCCAATCGAAACGTCATCTGCCTATCATTAATGTATAATGATTTACTGTAAATATATAACTTTTGAAATAGGACATTCGCTGTAACTATCTTGAAGTTATCTTGAGATGATTTCGGGGCTTAGCCACCCCGCGGCCCGGTCCTCGACCAGGCCTCCTTTTTGGTACACACCCCCAGGAAGCAGCCCGTAGCAGCTGCCTAACTCCCAGGTACCTATTTACTGCTAGTGAACAGGAACATCAGGGTGAAAGAAACACTGCCCATTTGTTTCAGCCTCCAACGGGGATCGAACCCGGAACCTCAGTACTACGAATCCGAAGCGCTGTTCATTCAACTGTCAGGTTCCATCTATGACATTACAATGTTACATTACATTACTATGACGTTGACATTACAATGTCAAATAGCTGACATTGTAATTATATGGTGTGAAGGGTAGATGAAATTATTAACGTAATAATATCCGTTTAGGTCTGATAAAAGACCTTTTGTGCTCTCAGTAATCATTTTTGCGCTACCGCTCACAGAATGAGTATGGGGTGCACAATAAACTAGCCGCCTCCAACGGTGACAATCAACAATCATCTGACCAATCATCAATCATAAGGGGTTATACGATTGATGATTGTAATAAACCGTTTTAACAATTACAGACCCTAACGAGCCCTGTATGTACCCATACCCACCTTTCCCAATCTGTCCACTTTATCACCACCTCCTCCAGGCCTAACAGATACAAGAATGACTTCAAAATATGTCACTAGCTTGGTTTGATTTCACATATGGATAGCATGGCCGAGAACACGAAAGAATAAGTTAATTTTTTGCTAAATTGTTCAAAGATACGAGTCGTAAGTTAATTTTTTGTTAAATTGTTCAAAGATACGAGTCGTAAGTTAATTTTTTGTTAAATTGTTCAAAGATACGAGTCGTAAGTTAATTTTTTGTTAAATTGTTCAAAGATACGAGTCTTAAGTTAATTTTTTGTTAAATTGTTCAAAGATACGAGTCGTAAGTTAATTTTTTGTTAAATTGTTCAAAGATACGAGTCGTAAGTTAATTTTTTGTTAAATTGTTCAAAGATACGAGTCGTAAGTTAATTTTTTGTTAAATTGTTCAAAGATACGAGTCGTAAGTTAATTTTTTGTTAAATTGTTCAAAGATACGAGTCGTAAGTTAATTTTTTGTTAAATTGTTCAATGATACGAGTCGTAAGTTAATTTTTTGTTAAATTGTTCAAAGATACGAGTCGTAAGTTAATTTTTTGTTAAATTGTTCAAAGATACGAGTCGTAAGTTAATTTTTTGTTAAATTGTTCAAAGATACGAGTCGTATCCCGCCAAACACACACCGAAACTACGACGTTGGATATTTCGTTTTGAGTAACAATCTAAACCAGCAGCTAGGTGATTAATACGATTAATTAGACGATTAATAATTAATCCGGTAATTATTCGACACGTAATTGATGTAATTTGAAAAAACAACAATCTTTTCACGATTTGATTTTGAGGTTTGGTTTTTAATTTGGTACCTCTCCTGACTCCCCCCCCCCTCAGTATCCTTACACCCCCCCCCCCCACCGTCCTTCCACCCCCATACCCCCTGTCCCTCCCCCCACCCCCCATTATCAACCAAATAAGTCACGAACAATTTACAATCATACTGGGAAAGCAAAGCCATATTGTATTGCTGAAAAGGTTCCCTACAATGGCTGGAATGAATGGCCAGCACTAGACAAGGGGGCCACAAAGGACATTAAGACCATTGTATAATGCCTCAAGACATGTACCCTTGAGCCAGGGAGCAGCAATAACCAGCTGTAAGACAAGGTCTTTATGGAAGGTCAGGTACAGGCGGCTACAGGCTACACCTCTCCACTACACCACCACCAACACACCCGCCTCGGTACACCAGAGTCACAAACATCTATAAATAAAATACTCGTTAACAAATACTAAACGGACCAAAAAGTCAAAGGCAAGGGTGATGCAACACAAGCCACCGAAGGATGACTATAGCTTTTCCTGCCCAATAATATTGTAGTAGCCGAGAAAATATATATCAGGAACCGCAAAGCCCAGGCAAGCAACAGAACCAGACCGTGTTGACAACGTTGTGAGAACGTTGTCACAAGGTTGTGACAACGTTGTCAAGTCAAGCCTGGCCTCAGGCCGGGTTCGGGAAGTAGAACTACTCCCAAAACCCTTTCCAGGTGTGCTCTACAGCAGATGCCTCCTTGGATATTGACAAGGGCGACAAACACACTTGTCCACGTTGGGTCAATGCGCCAGCCAATGGTGAACTCTCGCAAGAAAATAATTCAAACTGTAGAAGGCCTACTGGCTCCAATACAAGGCACCTACCATTTATATCCACCTAAATTTGGTGTCTAACCTACGCTTAAAACAACCCAGCGATCCCTTTTCTATCATGTTACCCAGGAATTTGTTCCATAAATCAACAATCTTGATTCCAAACCAGTATTTACCCAGGTAAATACCTTTACACTTAAAATTATCCAATTTATAGCCCGTGATTTGCATTCTATTTCGGCAGAACATAAGAATTAATTTAGGAAACTGCAGAAGGCCTGTAGACGCTCACAAGGGTGTACCAGGACCGAACGCTGGTCGTCTTAACAAGGACACTCCAGACCTTTCATCATGATCTGTGATACCGAGGCCAGATTCACGAAGCAGTTACGCAAGTACTTACGATTGTGTACATCTTTTCTCAATCTTTGACGACTTTGGTAACATTTATTAAACAGTTTACATTCATGAAATGTAACCAAAGCAGTCAAAGATTGAGGAAAGACGTACACGATCGTAAGTGCTTGCGTAACTGCTTTGTGAATATGGAGAGGAAAGCCACAACGATGCGACACAGGTGGAAGGCTGAAGAACAGGTCAACCAGAGAAATGTACCAAGAAACTCGGTATAGGATCTAAAACCTGTACCGGCAGGAACATTATTACTTCTTTCCAGCGTTCCCCAATCACTTGGGCTGGACGGTAGAGCGACGGTCTCGCGTCATGCAGGTCGGCGTTCAATCCCCGACCGTCCCCGATATTTATCCTGACCCCTTCCCAGTGCTACACAGCCTAATGGCTTGGCGCTTTCTCCTGATAGTTCCCTTCCCCTTGCTAGGTCTGGCCTAGTCAGGATAGGTTATATTGCTGACATAAAGTACACATTTCTCTGGTGTCTTGGACCCTGCTTAAAGGGTATTAGATTCCATTTCACGTTTTCGACATGAAATAGACTTCAGTCAGGCGGGGGAAGCAACCCCCCCCCTCATATTTATTATATATATATATATATATATATATATATATATATATATATATATATATATATATATATATATATATATATATATATATATACACACACACACACAAACACTCACATATACATACATATATACACACACACACACACAACCAACCAACCAATCAACCACCTGTTGATTGACGGTTGAGAGGCGGGACCAAAGAGCCAGAGCTCAACCCCCGCAAGCACAACTAGGTGAGTACAACTAGGTGAGTACACACAAACAAATCTAACAGTCTGCTCCCTGGAAAGTACAGAAAATAGACGTCGAAATTGTACCCCTCAAGGTGAAAAAGATTCATCATGAACCGGGACAATTACGGTGTTTGTATGGAAGCATGATATCTCGGTTACCAAGAGGCAACAGTTTACATGTATATTGCGACGGGTCGGTGGCGGAGGATGGCAGGGCAGGGTGTGGTGTCCTAATAAGGGATTATACGGAGTTTGGGACTGTGGACAGGATAATTGAACTCCGGCTTAGTAATTATATATCATCCACACAAGCTGAACTGCAGGCCATTCTGGCGTGTTTGGAGGAAGTACGTCATGACGACAAAAATGTTTTTGTATTTGTCGATAGCCGAGGAGCACTGGAGTCCTTAAACAGTCGAAACCCAGTCTTCATGTCTATAGTGGAGGACTGTAAGAGAAGAATAACTGAGATACAGCTGAAAGGTTATAGTGTGAAATTCATGTGGATTCCATCTCACGTTGGAATAGTGCTCAACGAGGTGGCGGATGACTTGGCCAAACGTGCCACATCAAAACCACAAGTTGACATTGAATGTGAATTCACAATGAGACAAATAAGAAGCAAAATCAGAAATATTCAGGCACAGGCGGGAGTGGAGAGGAGAGAGATAATGTATGAGAGTAGTCAAACCATGCAACACTACATGTATGTGAGTCAAAACACCCATTTCACTTATGGTAAAAGGAGAAATGCTTGGAGTGACTCTGTGTACATGCGGCTCAGGCTTGGGTACAAATATTACTGGGAATATGGGATAGATGTTCATGGTAATGACACGAAGTGTAAACTATGTGGTATGTTAAGGTCTCACACCCTTGCCCATTATATTCTTGATTGTCCGTTGATTAGTGTATATAGAAACACTGAGATAAGGACTGTTCCTGAACAAATAGCCTGGATGTGTCACAACGGAAAGGTTGATGATATTCTTGAGAGATATAAGAATTTTGCACCAAGATTGTAATATTTTGTTGAATTATCTGCAGGTGTCTTGCAAATTGTCTATACAGTATACCTAGGTCATAAAAGTATTTGTGTGTACGTCTGATAACATACTCCTTGTGAAGGAGGAAATGTATATTTTTACCTCTCAGAATGTTTGGTAATGTGTTTATTTGTGATGTGTGTCTATGTATATATTAACACGTTGTACTGAATGGGGTGAGAATAGCTTGAGCTACCTCATCCCTTTGTGTGTATTTTACCTCAATAAACTTATTTCAATTTCAATTTCAATTTCAAAATCTAACAGAAAACGGGATCTCGGGGAAATGTAAAATATCCAAGAGCCGGGGCTCGAGAGCTAAACCTGTGCTCTCCAGGCGACCACTAGGTCAGCATAACCCGGTCAGCACTAACCTGTCCCACCTCCCACCATCTTACCTGGAAAGAAAACACACACATTAATATGATGATTGCCATGGATGCCATCAACAGAACTGCAACAATTATTGCCATGGTTGCCATAAAATGCAGCAATTACCGTGGTTGATATAAATAATTGCAACAATTATTGCCATGGTTGCCATAAATTGCAGCAATTACCGTGGTTGATATAATTGCAACAATTATTGCCATGGTTGCCATAAATTGCAGCAATTATCGTGGTTTATATAAATAATTGCAACAATTATTGTCATGGCTGCCATAAATTGCAGCAATTATCGTGGTTGATATAAATAATTGCAACAATTATTGCCATGGTTGCCATAAATTGCAGCAATTATCGTGGTTGATATAAATAATTGCAACAATTATTGCCGTGGTTGCCATAAATTGCAGCAATTACCGTGGTTGATATAAAGAATTGCAACAATTATTACAATGGTTGCCATAAATTGCAGCAATTACCGTGATTGCTATAAATAATTGCAACAATTGTCATTGTTGCCACAAACAACCAACAAGTCATAACCAGACTATAACTCTGCCATGGTTGCCATAATCCACCAAATTGCAACAAGCCGTTTATTGCAACAATGGCACATAATAAATGCAACCTACATTATTCACAGTATATAATGAGGGAGGGAGCAGGCTACTCTTCTAATTACGCTCGCGAGGGGGTTGAGCTTTAGCTCTTCGGTCCCGCCTCTCAATCTTTACTCAACTGGTGGATGGATGCTATATAACACTACTTCCTGCAAGGTGTTTAAACCCTTAATACGTCGCAATTCTGACGGTATCGGCTAAACCGTCAAAATTACCATGCTTTGTTGAAGTTAAAAGCACTGTAAATGGACGCTTCCTTTTGACAAATTTCCACGCCTGTGGCTGGATATAGCATTTCAGATTTGACGTTTGTCAGTGAGAACAGCCTGTGAAGGAACAGGGCCCCCTCCTCGTCAACAACAGGGGAAGAGGGGGAAGTTACCTACCAGGGGCCAGATTCACGAAGTGGTTATGCAAGCACTTACGAACCTAGCACCAGATTCACGAAGCAGTTATGCAAGTACTTACGAACCTGGGACCAGATTCACGATGCAGTTACGCAAGCACGATCCTCTACATATTTTCTCAATCTTTGGCGGCTTTGTTTACAATTATTAAACAGTTAATGAGCTCCGAAGCACCAGGAGGCTGCTTATAACAACAGTTTATTGGGAAGTTTTCATGCTTGTAAACCGTTTCATAATGTAACCAAAACCGTCAAAGATTGAGGAAAGATGTACACGTTCGTAAGTACTTGCGTAACCGCTTCGTGAATCTGGCCCCAGAGGAGCCAAAACAGAAAACAGGACAGTGTCACTTTCGCGAACCGCTTCCATTTTCTAGTACGACAACTTTTTGACCGTCTCTATCAAGAGTTATCAAGCAGTCATAAGCAGGTATCAAGCAGTCATAAGCAGGTATCAAGCAGTCATAAGCAGGTATCAAGCAGTCGTGTGTCTACTGAAAATCTCTCAATCTTGGCTGTTAGTTTGTATTCACTAAACAGTTTACGAGCGCCGCAGCGCTAAGAGGTCGTCCTATAACATTAATAACCTTGGATTGTGAAGTTTCGAAACTGTTTAATAAATAAACTAAGCCACCATGACTGAGGAAGGATGTATAGGTTTCGCAAGTGGATGGTTTCTGTGAACCCTGAGAGTCAATCCCGGGCAGCCAATAACAGTATATCATCACACGCGGACCAAAGCTCATCACCGATGCTTGTCAACATCTTTATGAAACATCTCGCCAAGGACACTTCTTCCTCCACTCTAGTCTCGTCAGCTTCGATCACCTCCAGCGTTCAATCCCCGACCGTCCAAAAGTGGTTGGGCACCATTCCTTTCCCCCCGTCCCATCCCAAATCCTTATCCTGACCCCTTCCAAGGGCTATATAGTCGCACTGGCTTGGCGCTTTCCCCCTGATAGTTCCTTAACCTTCCAGCGAGAGATGGCTCATATTCCCTCGAGTGTGGAGCCCGTATAACTGGGTCTCCACTCTTCTAACACAATAGTTTGTCATAATCCTTGCACTCGAACGAGTATATGAATCCCAAGTTGGAACGATAATGGCAAGCCTGGCCTTGTCATCCTTAACTGCACTCAGAGGAAGAGCGCCAGAGCACAAGATGAAGAGCGCCAGAGCACTAACGTCACAGTATCAACCTACGAGGATTTATATCGAGACAAATGACAAAGGATCAATTTCTGGCATATTTAGTTTATCGGTACAACAGCAGCGGTACACTCGCCCACCAAGCCTCAAACATTGTATACATACACAAACACCAGTGTTACAACACCATAGTTACCTCTAGTGTTCCCTTGTCCAAAAATAAAAGGCAAACTGTGTTGAGATTACGTTGCACATCCCACTGCACGACTGTTGCATACCTGCCCCCCTCCCCCCAGAGCACAACACCACGTGTATAAGCAACACCAGGAACACATTGTTGACGAACAACACACACGCCCCTCCCGCCACGGAAATATAAGTTACCGGAGTAGTATAAAGTATTAGCAGTAGTGGCGGTATCAGAAGTAGGTCAGTGTACCAGGAGAGGACACAACGCCGCACTGCAACAGGAAGAGCGGGTCGTGGAACTGTTTTTTGTTTTGTTTTTATTTTTTTTGTCTGTCTGGATTACAAGTACTTCAGGAGTCACGCGCGTCGCCACACGCCCCACCACGGGTCCCGGGATGGGGGTGGGCTGGGAGTAAGGGAAAGGGGGGAGTAAGGGAAGGGGGGGGGAAGTAAGGGAAGGGGGGGAGTAAGGGAAGGGGGGGGAAGTAAGGGAAGGGGTGGGGGGGAGTAAGGGAAGGGGTGGGGGGAGTAAGGGAAGGGGTGGGGGGGAGTAAGGGAAGGGGGAGGAGGAGTAAGGGAAGGGGGAGGAGTAAGGGGAAGGGGGTGATAGTCTTGGGTAGCAGGAACACTTGTCGTGACGACAATGGATGGACAACTGCAGTGGTCGGTCGATGATCAGGTTATGTGGACTGTGGCCAGTAACATTTGTAGACTTCTCTCCCAGCTTGGTAAACTGTCCCAGCCAGATAGCCAGCGCAAGCTGAGACCCGGCCAGCTATCTTCCACAGTCTACCAGCCAGCAAAGGCAGTCAGTAAGCCAGCCAGCCACCAGAAACCAGCTAGGAATGGCAGCCAGCTAGACGGTCAACAAACAAAATAGCCAGCAAAATAGGTCAATCAACCAACCAGACAGGAGAGTCGGCCAGCCTGTTATAACAGACGCCTATAGCCAGATTAAATCAGTCAGCAGCCAGACAGTACAGTCAGGCAGGCAGGCAGGCAGGCTACAGACAGACAGGCTACAGACAGACAGGCTACAGACAGACAGGCTACAGACAGACAGGCTACAGACAGACAGGCTACAGACAGACAGGCTACAGACAGACAGGCTACAGACAGACAGGCTACAGACAGACAGGCTACAGACAACCAGCCAACGTGCTCTACTATTCTCTCCACGTCTCGGGCAACCCACATCACCACATCCTAGTGCCACCACTTCCCTCGTCTCCACTCCAGGCTTGCCTTAATGAACACCTGTCTTCACTAATATCGACACATATTACCTTAACCAAGTGTCGTGCAAGCTGTATTACTTTAGTGTAGTTTTGTGTCGTTTATCCCGCCAAGGACGAGTATATCACAGCCCCTATAACAATCTATAACAGCTGTGTCATATGTGGGCCTGTGGGACGCAGCCTAATCAACACGTTATCAATCCAGCTTGACTCCAGGTCCAGCTTGGCGGGTAAAAGTATCTAGAAACCAGCTGTAGGTAAACTAGAGTACAGGTACTGTCAGACGGGTATCCCCCGTGGGTACTTCCAACGAGCAAAACAAGTACTGTTGATGAAGTAATTACTATGGCGACCATGGAAGTGAAAGCGGCTATTGGCAATGTTGTTAACATCTACAAGAAAATGTTAAGAGCTATGCTGTGGGATAGAACTCTAGCCCCTGGAGAGTCTATGGATACCACTATCCTACCAAAGACCAAATAGCCTCGGTATTCTCTCAAATGCATTGCCTTAGAATTCAAGTGTGTTAAGGCCTATAGTGGTAAAACGTTCTCTTAATAATTCATTTTAGCCAAATAATAATCAAACGCGACACTGCCACTCGCCAAGCCATAGACACAAGGCACATCGTACACAAGAAGGTCCACCATCGGATTTTAAAACCTAGCTAACCCAGCAGAGCCTAACACAGCCTAACCTAACGAAATTTACGGTTTTGTCAACTGGAAAATGAACTCAGAGGCCGACAGACGACTCCATAGCCTCAAGTAATTTTCTAATCCAGCACTTCAAAAGTACAGCAGCAGTCTCAATTTCACAATCGTTTGTTACTTTGTATTTAATGGGAATTAATGGTGTAATGGGAAGCCTATCCCCTGACAACATATTGGCATGACACTAGCGCGCTAGGCCAGTATTAACAACTGTATATAAAAACAACTACAGCCTATATATTCGATAACTATATACTTACTGATTCTACCGTACACAACCCAACCCGAGTGGTAGTGACCCCCTCCCCACCCAGGGGCCTGACAGCTGAGTGAAAAGCGCTCGGAATTCGTAATCCTAAGGTTCCGGGTTCGATCCCCGGCGGAGACGGAAACAATTGGGCAGTTTCTTTCACTTTGATGCTCCTGTTCACCTAGCAGTAAATAGGTACCTGGGAGTTGGACAGCTGCTACGGGCTGCTTCTTGGGGATGTGTAACAAAAAGGAGGCCTGGTCGAGAACCGGGCCGCGGGGACGCTAAGCCCCGAAATAATCTCAAGATAACCTCAAGATACAACCGCCCCCCATACCAAACCAGAGAGTTGTATAGTGGTCCCGACCCCCATACCCATCCAGCCAGTGGTAGCAGGACCCCATACGCCTCCTGTGGTAGTGGGTCCATGCATCCTTTATTATTTACACTGATGGATGGCTCCTTGCACCAGTCCCATGGTGCAGCTGGAGGTGCAGGTGTTGTGGCAGAGACAGAGAGAGAGGGACCCTTCTCCTATGAGTGGAGCGCGTATAAATAACTGGACCTCCACTCTTCGAACACAATTGGTTGCCATAATCCTTCCACTCAAGCGCGTATATGAATCCAAAGTTGACACGCTAATGGTAAGAGCCTCCTTGTCATCATTGACTGCCCTCAGCTCCCAAGGCATAACTGATGCGCTTGTCTGAAGCTAGACACATAATGAAATAATCAATAATGGGGTCAGAGTTTGTTTCCTGTGGATTCCTTCCCATATTGGTCTCCAAATGCAGGATAGAACTGATGCGTTAGCCAAAACTTTTGCTCAAAGAGGGAATTTATTACCATCTTTGATTACCTGAGCAGCCTGAGGGCAGTAATATTCCGGGAACATCAACAAAATCTCGTAGACTTGAGGCAAAGTGAAATTCACACCAGTTGCTCCATTTATCACACCACTACTAGGCTTAGGGCTCGGCTGCAAATACCTCTGACAGTTTGCAACGTCTGCTGAAGTAGATTTGACAATGTAAACTGTCAGCAGACCTATTCTCATACTTTGCATCATATTAAAATGGAATGTGAAAAAATAGCCGAATTCAGAGATAACACCATCAATGGAGTCTAAAAAATGTGCAAGAACTTCAAACCTAGTAACTGTGTGCCTCACTATAAAGTACCTTGTATAGTGACTAGCCTCTTGTTGTATTTGTATAAATGATTGTGTATATATGTACATACATATACACCATTAACAATTGCGTTGTCTAGCTTCAAAAGACTGTCACTTGCTTAGCTAAACGAACTATGGGGTACAGCTCTTTAACCCATTATGTGCCTCCGTGACCCTTTCCACCACCGCCCACGGCATGGGTATGGGGTGCATAAGAAAAGAAAAATTGAATTGTTGAATTCAGTGTCCTAGTTTTGTATCCTTGAGCGCTAGTGTACCATGGGCGACGCGAGTATACACCAGTGATGAGTACTGACGAGACTACACCAAGCCAGGACTAGGCTACACACCATGACCATCAACCCAAGATCACCACCCACAGTGGGTGGTGATCAACACTGCCAAATGAGGACATTTGGCAGTATTACGCGTTTGAGTATTTTTAATCAATTACTTTAATATAAAAGCCGGATTTACCCTTTATATTAGCAGTAATTGATTGAAATACTTACATTGGACTCTAGATTAGAGGTTTGACCTTGCCCTAAATACCTGGCTGGAGGCGGCGCCCACAGTGGTGGTGGTGGTGGTACCCGCACCCTAGATGTGTCTCCCTTCAACCACCACCACACAACCCCCCCACACCACACCACACCACGCTGCCCCCCCAACAACACTCGGCCCTCCCCCCCCCCACAACACTCAGCCCTCTCCCCCCACAACACCCAGCCTTCCCCTCCCCCCCCACAACACTCTGCCCTCCCCTCCCCCCCCACAACACGCTACCCTCCCCTCCCCCCCCCCCCACAACACGCTACCCTCCCCTCCCCCCCCCCCACAACACGCTACCCTCCCCTCCCCCCCCACAACACGCTACCCTCCCCTCCCCCCCACAACACCCAGCCTTCCCCTCCCCCCCACAACACAACACGCTGCCCTCCCCCCAAAACTGAGTAGAAGCGGCCTTGTCCTCCACTTGGAGCATCAGGGACTGTACTTAGTGAGGCTGAGCCACTACCAGAATATTCAGATTGTAAACTCTGTGACAAACCTTTAATGCATTCACTAGAAGACTAAATTGTTGAATGTGAAACCGTAAAAGATTTTAGACCTCCAGGCCTTTTGTACCACCAACTGTGTAACTATTTCACTGAATCTGGTGTACTGGACATCCTAATAAATTATCCAAAATTTGTTTGTCCATTTTAAAGAATGAAGAACAATTTTATTCATATTATTAAGCTGCATCACTTAGGAACCCATCCCTGCCCTTGTGTGGCAGTGCACAATATTAAGTTGATTTTACATAATCATACATTAAAACATCGATTGTAACAATGATATATACGTGCTTCAGCCTACAGTTTAGACCTATTGTCTTGTGTATGACCCTCTGTCCTGTGCGACGGTGAATACCACAATCATCCTCACTTTAACGAGACTTAAAATCCTCAGATTAGGCAAAACTGTAATTATATTTTGTCAATAAAGATGTTAACAAAAATAATGAACCCCGGCTCTACAATAAACAGGGAGGTTGCTGCACCGGCCAGCCAAAGTGGGTAGACATGACTCTGGTGTAAAGGGAACACAGAAGGTCAGGCTTGTAACCTCTAACCTATCCCGGCAGAGCAGCTCAGGGCCACAGAATGATGATGACACAGCCAACAGACTATGGCCACAATACACATACTCCCTTCAGGCACAAGCCTTGAAGGCAGTAGTGCAACCCATTTTTTTTTTTTTTTTAATTTTGCTCCGAAGGGCACTTATCTTGTGAGTGGACACACCGCCATAGTGACAGTATTGGGCAGCGCCACTCATCCTGTAAGTGGACACACCGCCATAGTGACAGTATTGGGCAGCGCCACTCATCCTGTGAGTGGACACTCCGCCATAGTGACAGTATTGGGCAGCGCCACTCATCCTGTGAGTGGACACACCGCCATAGTGACAGTATTGGGCAGCGCCACTCATCCTGTGAGTGGACACACCGCCATAGTGACAGTATTGGGCAGCGCCACTCATCCTGTGAGTGGACACACCGCCATAGTGACAGTATGGGGCAGCGCCACTCATCCTGTGAGTGGACACACCGCCATAGTGACAGTATTGGGCAGCGCCACTCATCCTGTGAGTGGACACACCGCCATAGTGACAGTATTGGGCAGCGCCACTCATCCTGTAAGTGGACACACCGCCATAGTGACAGTATTGGGCAGCGTCACTCATCCTGTGAGTGGACACACCGCCATAGTGACAGTATTGGGCAGCGCCACTCATCCTGTGAGTGGACACACCGCCATAGTGACAGTATTGGGCAGCGCCACTCATCCTGTGAGTGGACACACCGCCATAGTGACAGTATTGGGCAGCGCCACTCGTCCTGTGAGTGAACACACCGCCATAGTGACAGTATTGGGCAGCGCCACTCATCCTGTAAGTGGACACACCGCCATAGTGACAGTATTGGGCAGCGCCACTCATCCTGTGAGTGGACACACCGCCATAGTGACAGTATTGGGCAGCGCCACTCATCCTGTGAGTGGACACACCGCCATAGTGACAGTATTGGGCAGCGCCACTCATCCTGTGAGTGAACACACCGCCATAGTGACAGTATTGGGCAGCGCCACTCATCCTGTGAGTGGACACACCGCCATAGTGACAGTATTGGGCAGCACCACTCATCCTGTGAGTGGACACACCGCCATAGTGACAGTATTGGGCAGCGCCACTCATCCTGTAAGTGGACACACCGCCATAGTGACAGTATTGGGCAGCGCCACTCATCCTGTAAGTGGACACACCGCCATAGTGACAGTATTGGGCAGCGCCACTCATCCTGTAAGTGGACACCACCATAGCAGCTTGTTACACAATCATTCACATTACTTCGTTCATACATCATTGTCTTCTATAGTTGCCACTTATTTTTACTGCACAAACGCTGGAATACGTAACATTCTTACATTAAAAGTTAATCATATAGTTATAATATTTACGATTAGGCTACTTTTCGATTAAATTTTTCCAATTAATTCAGATTTTTTTAATAATTAGTAACGCTAGTGCCATACGCGCGTGCATGGACTCGCCTAATTCAACTCCCCTAATTGTGCTTGCTAGGGGGTGAGCTTCAGCTCATTGGTCCTACTTAACTGTCTATCAACTGGTGCACAGGTTCAGAGTATATTGATCTCCGTCACACCTACATTTGAAACTGTGAAGAGTCTGCGTCCACTACCTTACTCTTTAGTGCATTACAATTGTTTACAACGACAATTATGTTTCATTGTTCGAGTACCACCCGTGCTAAATAGCCTGCTCTTGTCTGCCTAATCAATGCCCCTTAGTATTTTGTACATGGTAATCATGTCTCTCCTAAGTCTTGTGTCTTCCAGTGATGCGAAGTTTAATTCCTGTAGCCTTTCCTCGCAAATCATGCATCTCAGTCCAGGAACTACTTGTACCTCTGAACTTACTCGAACTTCGTCATATGTTGACTATAGGTATGGATTCTACGCTGGAGCTGCACACACACACACACACACACACACACACACACACACACACACACACACACACACACACACACACACACACACACACACACACACACACACTTCAGGCAGTTCTTATGTTAGCAAGCCTAATATCTGCCACTGAAGATATCATCCCGCTGCAACCCATCCTCAAGGGGTGAGTACTCTTAGGTAATCTCTTTAAAACCACTACGTAATTAGTGCCATTACATACTCCTTATCCATACGCAGATAAGGCTAATGTAGCCTCTGAGACCACCTCTCCGCGAGAGCCATCGTCTGAGGATACATTTAAAAAATATAATAATTTGCCAGAAGCCCTGCATTTTGATTGAGAAATTCCCCTGTGAGTGGCTACTCCACCTGCCTGACCGATGAAGTTTATGTAGGAACTTGCTTGATGGGGTTCTGGGAGTAGTTCTACTCCAAGCCCGGCCCGAGGCCAGGCTTGACTTGTGAGAGCTTGGTCCACCAGGCTGTTGCTTGGAGCGGCCAGCTGATCCACGTATCCACCACAGCCCGGTTGGTCCAGATCAATCAAGGTTTGATATACGTGTGTATATAGTGCCACACCATCTGCATAACTCTTACACATTACATGTAATGTCAAGTAATTTAATCTGGACAACGAAAACGGTTGCCAGATACACGAGACGTTAGAAAATGATATTTACTTTGACAGCGAAGTTCCTTTTTATGCCGCTTACTTTGTTAGGTTTTCCGTCCTATCTCTTCGATCGTCTTAAATTCAAACCATGGCAGCGTACTTTTTCAGGATTCTGCCACATTGCAAATACATTTGTATAAGATGTTGTTTTGGGACAAAGGCGCAGTGCCGCCGACACTGTTAATGTAGTCACAGGTGCACGTCTGTTGCATAGACAGATTGCCAAAATTGATTCCCCCTGCACAGGGAGCACTAACAGCCGTGACACGAGTATGATCAAATGTTTATGCAGCTTCAAGCAACTTTATAGTCACTTTTTCCATGATTGTACTGTCCCAATGGGATTGTTTGTTGGAGTAGCCTTGGGATTGGGACTACACGAGTCCCACAAAGTGGTGTATGGTGCGAAGGTTGGATGTGACACTCTTAAAACGTCCATAGTCTTTTGACACTTTCCTTTCCAAGTCGCCAAATGCCGTGGAGGAGGATAGGAAGGTTGACAAGGTAATCTGGGAAGCTGTGCGGGTACCGAGATAAGAGTCTGACAGGAATAGTTGCTAGTTTCTTCCACGAGTCATCGAGAGGAAGATTGATTGATTGAAGAAGATTAAGCCACCCAAGAGGTGGCATGGGCAAGAATAGCCCGCAATCTCTAAAGTCGAGAGGAAGGTTAATAAGGACTTAATATAGATCCCAAGAGGTTGTCTCACCTAGCTTGGGGGCTATGGGAAGAGGTGTTGACCAGACCGCACACTAGAAGGGGACGACGATGTTTCGGTCCGTCCTGGACCATTCTAGACCGCGATGAAGTCGATGCAGGCAATAAATCTTGCCTATTTATTGCATGCATCAACTTCCTCATCACAATCGACTTGAGAATGGTCCAGGAGGGACCGAAACGTCGTCGTCCCTTCACCTACTAGCGTGTGGTGTGGTCAACATTCTTCAGCCACGTTGTGACTCATCGCCTGCCTGGGAAGAGCTACACCTACAAAGTCAGCTAGCATGGGGAGGGTTAAGCAACCTGTGATGAAAAATACATCATTACCATCAATGTTGCACACAATTTACAGGGACCCTGTAGCGCAGTGGGCTACATTATTTCCACGCAACTGAGGATCGCAAATTCGAATGGGACAGATAGTTGAGCAAGTTTCCTTTCACCTGATGCCTCTGTTCATCTAGCAGTAAATATGTACCTAGGAGTGTTGGTAACTAATGTGGGTTGCATCTTTGAGAAGATCAATAGTTGCCCTAAAGGGGGGGGGGGCAGGATAACCCTAACAGGCTTGTTGTCCCCGGCTATGGGGAAGTATATAAACTTGTATGCCAAGCACTTGTGACACTGTATGATCAAGTCAGCACGTGAGAAAATCCACAAGAACTGATGAGGATTCGAGCCTGTGTACTGGATATTCCCAGACACACTGGGAAGAATCGCACATTGATATATCACGTTACTGTGATTTCTCAGAGTAATGAAGAAGGTGTTCAGGTGCACGCCCAGTAAGGCTGAACCAAGCTCCCTCCCTCCCACACTGAACCACGCTCCCTCCCTCCCACCCTCCCACACTGAACCACGCTCCCTCCCAACCTCAGGTAACCTGGTATACAGGGACTACCCAGAATGGGCGGCATTACCCGGCAGTGAGGTTAGAGAGGTGCGGCCGCTCCATTACTGTGATCAAGGTCATGTGCCTTTACACCAGGCGATTACGAGTCGAGAGCAGAGACCCAAGAGCCGTGGCTCACATCCCCACCCACGTATTACATTCAGCTACTCAGAACAAAAATCCCAAGTAGCACGGGCTATGGTGAGCCCGTAGTGGACCTACCTGGCACAGGAACGGGGGGGGGGGGGCTGTAACTCTGTACAGAGTTACAAGAGTTACACTACACCAGAGTACAACCTCCAAAGGCCAGTCGTTATTGCCAATAGGATATTAATTAACACTATTTTTTAAAATAGGCTTCATGTCCACCACAACGACAAAGCATATAGTTCAGTTCATGTATTTTATTTTGAATTGCATCTACACTAGGCTTCTGCATTCAAATTGTATTAAATACCTCACAATTCGAGCATTTAATATAACAAAAAATTTAATTTGGGGCAGTTTAATCTTTATTAACAAAATTAATTACAAATTTGCCTAATGAGTAATTCAATTAGGTCTTATTAGAGTGAGGATAATGCTGGTGTTCACTGTTACATAGGACAGTGTCATACACAAGACTATAAGACCACTACGGGCTCACCATAGCCCGTGCTACTTGGAACTTTTGGTTCCAGGTAGCGAATCTTAAACAACAACAAGAAGACTATAGGTGCATACGAGGAGTCACAATAACGTGGCTGAAATATGTTGACCAAACCACACACTAGAGAGTGAAGGGACGACGACGTTTCGGTCCGTCGTGGACCATTCTCAAGTCGATTGTGAGAATGGGAGAATTGAGAATGGTCCAGGACGGACCGAAACGTCGTCGTCCCTTCACTTTCTAGTGTGTGGTTTGGTCAACAAGATTATAAGTCTAAACTGTAGGCTGAAGCACTTATGGTTAAAATCAACTACATTAGACTATACATGTTTCAATTTACGAATTTGTAAATCCAACGTTTAAATGTTTACAATGTATGAAGTCTTACTGTGTACTTCAATAGTTTTGCCGAGACATTCGTTCTCTAAAACGGAACGATGCTACCCATAATTCACTTATGTTGCAAATCAATTATTTGCACTTTATATACTGTCAAGATGCACATCGAGTCGCCTCTCAAATGAAACTAATATGCATGTTGCCTAACAAAGCGACATTCACTACGAGATGAATTGCAAACAGATACAAGTTGCATCGAACGCAACTTGTATCTGTTCGCCAATAAGTTTTAAACCCAAATCTAACTAACGCTACCCAAAAACATCCTAACAATATATTCCGTTTGAAATGGAAAACGAACTTATCTAATCGTTTTGCGTATGATATGGCCATACCCCAATCATCACGTGACTGGAGAGTGCTCGTTGGGTGCGTCAGCGAGCCCCCCGGGGCCCGACATTTTATTCCCATTTATTTCATATTTATTTATCGCTAGAGGAACTAATGTTATGCGGGCTGTTCTCAAAAAAATAATCCCTTCACCCTGTGTGGGTGAGCGTATAAACTTGTACAAAATTTCCATGCAATGAAAAATTCTGTGATAAAAGCTCTTTTTCTTACTCTCCCATGACTTGACACTGATGAAGTGATGAGGCTAGCAGCCGAGGGTCGACCTGGCATCCAATCTTCCATTAAGACTCATCAAATTCCTCACATTCCACAAGTCGAGTGTGACACTAGCTCACGCATCATGCACTCGAGCATCAGCTGACTTCACCACAACTCCTCGAGACTCAAGGTGGAGGTACTGGCTCGCCTTGAAGTATAATCTAGGACGCGGCATCAAAATGTGTCCTTATCTTGCCACTACATCCCCCCCCCCCCCGTTCCTTCCACATTAAAGTTGCCGACCTATTTATCTCTGGTGAAGGTCCTCTGGGAGGACAAGCAAAGGAACCTGGAGTTTACCTGCAGAGGGTTCCAGAGTTGTTCTCCAAGCTCGGCTTAAGGCCAGACTTTACTTGTGATAGCTTGGTCCAACAGGCTGTTGGTTTGGAATGGCTCACATATCCACTATAAAATGATTGTCCGGCACTTCGTGCACCTTTGTTCCTGCAATATTTCTTACGTTTGCTAGGGGAGCACTGAATAGCCGCGGGCCTCTGATGTTCAAACAATGCTCTGTGCCTATGACACCTTTTTTCGCACTGGTTGTCTGTATCTAGTTCGAGCTAGTAACTAATACCCAACCCCCACCAACGCCCTACCTCTCCGACCTCTTCTGCTGTAAAACACGCTTCACCAACTCGCGTGCTTTGCCTATGAAATGAGAAATAATGTTACTTAACTATACTGGCTAAAACTATCGAGTATCCCAGGCAAGGATCTCTGCTTCGGCACCACTTGCCGACTAATGATTTCACAACATTTATGATTCCTTCACCGTTCTGCATGTTATTAATCGTTCAGTGTGTGTGTGTGTGCGCGCACTGCAACACAACCTCATGACGCCCATGGCATCACTGGTCGCCATGATTACAACTTTCTGAAATGGTTATTCCGCAATACTAAATTTATGTGTCCCACTTCATACAGCAGTTAATATGTCATGACATTTACGACGAATATTCCCGAGGAAGGATTGATTTTGATTGTTTCCACCGCAGGGGTAAAGTATATTTTTTTTTCAAATTTCTTAAATAAAAATTAAAGCCTACAATTTCTTACGAATCGTCCCGTGTTGACTTCCGGCAATGAAATCAGTGCCAACAGACCCGAGTCACTCATTAAATAAAAATGAAAAAAAAAAATTAAAAAAAGCTTTCTATATCCGGATCACTGTAAAATATATGAAAAACTTTCACAACGGAAACATGGAAACCAGCGTGAATTAACTTTAGCTGTACAAACTGGAAAATTCCTGCAAAGTGCCCGGGAAAAATTGCATCTTTAAATCTGTTGATATAATTACATACATGGAGTGTTCAGATCCAAGTCTGGCATTATGTAAGACTAGAAGCAGCATAGGCCTAGCTGGGAGATGGCAGACGAGAGATTTGGTCAGGGTTAGAGGGCTGGCCAGAGAGGATTGACTAGGCACCGGTCCCCACCCGCCCCGTGGGCGGCAGGGTACCCCCAATACCCATTCTGTGGGCGGCAGGGTATCCCCAATACCCATTCTGTGGGCGGCAGGGTATCCCCAATACCCATTCTGTGGGCGGCAGGGTATCCCCAATACCCATTGTGGGCGGCAGGGTATCCCCAATACCCATTGTGGGCGGCAGGGTACCCCAATACCCATTCTGTGGGCGGCAGGGTACCCCAATACCCATTCTGTGGGCGGCAGGGTACCCCAATACCCATTCTGTGAGCGGCAGAGTACCCCAATACCCATTCTGTGGGCGGCAGGGTACCCCAATACCCATTCTGTGGGCGGGTGGGGACCCCCCAATACCCATTCTGTGGGCGCTGGTGGCGAAGGCTACCACAGAACAGGTGCAAGAACCGAACCCCAAAATTCGTTTAGCCGAGCAAATTACACAATCTAGTGTACAAAAGTTTGTTAATATCATAATGGGTTCAAGAACCAGACCACAACAATCTAACCAATTCATAAAACACTGGACAAAGACACGTATAAAACTGGACTTACCCGGTACAAGATATTCGTTCTATCCTTCTCTAACGATAGGCCTGGCTGAGGTAGTTCCTTCATTTGATTGGAGATCTTATACTTATTTCCACTCTCAGAGAAGCACAGAAGGAAACTCAAGTTGACCATGACGCAAGGTAAACTGGACCTTATTACACGCCAAGGAGGTGTAGCTATGCCGCCGGTACACCAGGGAGGGTGTCACAACACTTGCCACGCCGCTGCTGGTGTCATGAGTGACAGTGTAGTCTCCTGAGTTACCACGAGTGTCTCGCCTGAGGCCCTCTACACCTCGCCCAATACACTTGTCACTCTGACATTCCTTTAAGTTCACCTATTGCTTACGTTTAACAAACGTTCGTCTTGATTGCTTCTTTCCGCGACACTTAAGCTGAAATCAATTACAACCACTTTTTTGAAGTATTCCTCGAGACGCAAGAAGTAACTGGCGGTGGAAGATGGGGAAACACTTGAGAAGGGTGGTGATGTAGAGGGGGGAGAGGAGAGAGAGCGTGTGTGAGTGTGTGTAGAGCGGCGGGGAGCGACCCGGGTACTGGCCCACTACCACTACACTACCACACAGCTGTTATCACCACCACTACACCCCACACATACACACACACACACACACATACCATCTCTTTAATAAACCCTATTTCTCTACCCTTAAATCCCCCTCCCTCCTCCTCCCCATTTACAACTGCGAGACCAACTACTTCTTCCCAACAACTCAGCTTCATCGTCAGGAGAAAATTATATTTGGTGCATAGAATAATAGAGTTTTTGTATGGTGAATATAATGTGGATGGCGGCCCCTGGCAGGTTTGGTGAGGGGCGCGGTGTCTCCATTTTCTCTGCATAACTCTAAGTCTCCTACGGGGATGGTCTTGTCTGTTTTACCTTAAAGATGCACACGCGGGACCTACGCAGACCCTCGCCACACAAGAACAATCATATTATAATATTAACAATCATACCGTATGTATAATGAACTGTGATAACACTATACAAAAAAAATATATACGCCAGTAAGAGAGTTTTCACTCAAGGCCGTATAGTATGACACATTAAATATACGGAAGTTTTTTTCACGCAAGATTTAAACATTTATGATCTTGTTCATTTAATATATTTTTTCCATCTAGAGAAAAATATATATTTTGGAAAGAATATGGCGAAAGATTTGTCAAGTGAATATTGCCTAAGTACTCCCCGCATATCCTACGTCAGGCTGTGACGTCACGCCTACACCTGTTAATCCCCCACTGATGACGTCACACCAGACGCCCTAAGGTACCAGTAACCTATTTTCGCAGAACTGCGCTCAGTCCCCATTCTCACTAATATGACAAATCATTGTGTTATTTTTTACCAATTGTAACAAATCATTACTTATTATTATTATTATTATTAAGGAAGAATGTAAATATATTGCTTAATATTAAATAACTGCGCCCCAATCAATTCTTGACGCCTCTGGCATCGTCATTATAAGCGTCTGGAGCAACGGTGATTTGTATGTATAATGAAAACTGCTCTCTCATCACAGTCACGCGCCCTCATACCAGTATGCTGAGCATGCTGTTAAAAAGCCCTGCCTTTCGCACATAAATATGTGTCGTTTAGTCATTTAGGTTAAAGCCCGCGGTCTCTGGCTAGTAACTGGATAGGTGATCGCGTGGACAGTCTCGTCCTTGCCAAAAGGGTCTCAGACTCCAGACAGGCAAGGATGGTGTCCCTGATACGACAAGGTATTAATAGCCTGCCCTAGATATGGGTCAGTCACGAACAGAACGGTGCGAACGCCACACCAGACATACTGTGCAGGCGTCTACAATATTGATTTTGTGATAAAACTGTGCTTCGGGGGCCTGTCTGAGATCACCTGCCGCTTGGGGGGACCTAGCACACCTGCAGGCGCCGCTTGGGGGGACCTAGCACACCTGCAGGCGCCGCTGGGGGGACTAGCACACCTGCAGGCGCCACTGGGGTGACTAGCACACCTGCAAGCGCCGCTGGGGGGACTAGCACACCTGCAGGCGCCGCTGGGGGGACTAGCACACCTGCAGGTGCCGCTGGGGGACTAGCACACCTGCAGGCACCGCTGGGGGACTAGCACACCTGCAGGCGCCGCTGGGGGACTAGCACACCTGCAGGCGCCGCTGGGGGGACTAGCACACCTGCAGGTGCCGCTGGGGGACTAGCACACCTGCAGGCACCGCTGGGGGGACTAGCACACCTGCAGGCGCTGCTGGGGGGACTAGCACACCTGCAGGCGTCGCTGGGGGGACTAGGACACCTGCAGGCGTCGCTAGGGAGACAAGCACACCTGCAGGCGCCGCAGGGGAGACCTAGCACACCTGCAGGAGCCGCTGGGGGACTAGCACACCTGCAGGCGCCGCTGGGGGGACTTGCACACCTGCAGGCACCGCTGGGGGGACTAGCACACCTGCAGGCACCGCTAGGGGACTAGCACACCTGCAGGCGCCGCTGGGGGGGACCTCGCACACCTGCAGGCGCCGCTGGGGGGACTAGCACACCTGCAGGCGCCGCTGGGGGAACCTAGCACACCTGCAGGCGCCGCTGGGGGGACCTAGCACACCTACTGACTCCTTGCGTCAGGACTCAACAAGCAGTTACGCATTTACTTAGGAACCTGGGGCTAGATTCACGAAGTTACGCAAACACTTACGAACCTGTACATCTTTTCTCAATCTTTGGCGGCTTTGTTTACAATTATTAAACAGTTAATGAGCTCCGAAGCACCAGGAGGCTATTTATAACAATAACAACAGTTGATTAGCAAGTTTTCATGCTTGTAAACTGTTTAATAAATGTAACCAAAGCCATCAAAGATTGAGGAAAGATGTACACGTTCGTAAGTGCTTGCGTAACTGCTTCGTGAATCTGGCTCTGTCCATCTATCTGTCCTCAATATTTGGTGGCTTTGTTTACATTTATTAAACAGTTAACGGGGGTGAGAATAGCTTAAGCTACCTCATCCTTGTGCATGTATTTATACCCCCAAAAAACCTATTTCAATTTCAATTTCAATTAAGCAGTTTACGAGTTTGCAAACTTATCAAACATTGGTTGGAAATAAACAGCCTCAAACAACGAGGTGGTCCGGTCCTCATAAATTATTAATAAATGTAAACACAGCCGCTAAAGATGGAGAAGAGACGTTCAACAGGGCCGGATTTATCAAGCACTTAGACAAATACTTACAAACCAAAGTACCTACGGGCTCACCATAGCCCGTGCTACTTGGAACTGCTTGTTCCAAGTAGCGAATTTTTAACAACAACTTACAAACCTGTACATCTTTTCTGTACATCACTATAAGCTCTATGACCTCCACGAAGATTCGAACCTGGGCGGCCAGAGGTCACCCTCACTGGCCCTCACAATACTAGTACCACTCCACCGGGGAGATAAATATACAACACAGTGTTTCCCAGTGCCCCAAGCAACAGCCTGTTGGATCAAGCTGTCACAAGGCGAGCCTGGCCTCGGGTCGGGCTTGGGGAGTAGGACAACTCTCAAGAACCCCATCAAGCAGGTACCCCGCAGGTATCAAGCAGTTCTAAATACCATGCAATACAAATATAGTATTATCTTTATTTTAATGGTTTTTATTGCTGTTATCGTTAAGAGGAAAAAGTCCAGGATATATTTCCTGTACGCGGATGCGAGAGCGAAGTGACGTTAGGCTATATATATATATATTATATATATATATATATATATATATATATATATATATATATATATATATATATATATATATATATATATATGCGAACAAGCCTGAATGGTCCCCAGGACAATATGCAACTGAAATATATATATATATTATAGTTATATAGTTATATATATATATATATATAATATAGTTATATATTATATATATATATATATAGTTATAATAGTTATTATATATAGTTATATATAGTTATAATATATATATATATATATTATATATAATATAGTTATATATATATATATATATATATATATATATATATATATATATATATATATATATATATATATATATATATATATATAGTTCTATACAATAGGCTGTGCTATATAAAGTTCAATTAAGTTGAGATCCCAAAAGGATAGAGTAGCTTAGGCTACTCTATCTCTAGCGTTTTACCTTATGCTCTATATAATCTCCCGGACTTGTTGTCTCCTTGTAGACAGCACCGCTACTGTGCCAGGTAAGTCCATCACGGGCTCACCATAGCCCGTGCTACTTGGAACTTTTAGTTCTCAGTAGCTGAATCTTAAAGAACAACAACAACAGTACCTCCCCCCCTTCGACCCGGCCACACACACACACACACCAGCCCGTTCTCTGATTCGCCACTCCGTAAAAAATCTAACCTTTAAGTCCGGCTGGAAACGTACGGACCCAATCAACCCACTTAACCTCTCGAGTCTGATGCACAGAAAACGTGAATATTTGTGAGCCGTTACGTTTGTTAATAGGTTGTCCTTGTAACGTGGGTTACGATAACGTAAATAATGCGACCTATTTGTTGCGAGGAGCGAGTAGGTGTTTTTCCGACACAGAGCGACAAGAAAGCACTAGTTCCTTTGTATACCGCTAACCATAGAACATATAACCATAGAACATATAACCATATTATATATAACCATATAACATATAACCATATTATATATAACCATATAACATATAACCATATAACATATGGCCACGTCTGTGATTGACAATAAACTTCAAACAAAATAAACCTTACAAGAACAACAACAGGGCCACGGAACAACAACAGAACCACGGAACAACAGGACCACGGAACAACAACAGGACCACGGAACAACAACAGGATCACGGGACAACAACAGAACCACGGAACAACAACAGGACCACGGAACAACAACAGGACCACGGAACAACAACAGGACCACGGAACAACAACAGGACCACGGAACAACAACAGGACCACGGAACAACAACAGGATCACGGGACAACAACAGAACCACGGAACAACAACAGGACCACGGAACAACAACAGGACCACGGAACAACAACAGAACCACGGAACAACAACAGAACCACGGAACAACAACAGAACCACGGAACAACAACAGAACCACGGGACAACAACAGAACCACGGAACAACAACAGGACCACGGAACAACAACAGGATCACGGGACAACAACAGAACCACGGGACAACAACAGGATCACGGGACAACAACAGGACCACGGAACAACAACAGAACCACGGAACAACAACAGAACCACGGAACAACAACAGGACCACGGAACAACAACAGAACCACGGAACAACAACAGAACCACGGAACAACAACAGAACCACGGAACAACAACAGGACCACGGAACAACAACAGAACCACGGAACAACAACAGAACCACGGAACAACAACAGGACCACGGAACAACAACAGAACCACGGAACAACAACAGAACCACGGAACAACAACAGGACCACGGAACAACAACAGAACCACGGAACAACAACAGAACCACGGAACAACAACAGGACCACGGAACAACAACAGAACCACGGAACAACAACAGAACCACGGAACAACAACAGAACCACGGAACAACAACAGGACCACGGAACAACAACAGAACCACGGAACAACAACAGAACCACGGAACAACAACAGGACCACGGAACAACAACAGAACCACGGGACAACAACAGAACCACGGGACAACAACAGGACCACGGAACAACAACAGAACCACGGGACAACAACAGAACCTCGGAACAACAACAGAACCACGGAACAACAACAGGACCACGGAACAACAACAGGATCACGGAACAACAACAGGATCACGGGACAACAACAGAACCACGGGACAACAACAGAACCACGGGACAACAACAGAACCACGGGACAACAACAGAACCACGGGACAACAACAGAACCACGGGACAACAACAGAACCACGGGACAACAACAGAACCACGGGACAACAACAGAACCACGGGACAACAACAGAACCACGGAACAACAACAGGACCACGGAACAACAACAGGACCACAGAACAACAACAGGGCCACGGAACAACAACAGAACCACGGAACAACAACAGAACCATAGAACAACAGGGCCACGGAACAACAACAACAGGGCCACGGAACAACAACAACAGGGCCACAGAACAACAGCGCCACGGAACAGCAACAACAGGACCACGGAACAACAACAACAGGACCACGGAACAACAACAACAACAGCGGCACCAATCAACACACATTCCACCAGGGAACTAAACAAACAGTAACATGATGCAACAGTCGCAGCAACGCAACACCGGGTGAGAAAAGATCATGTCAACACGTTTTGCAAGAAAGTCAACAAAGAAGATGCAACTGAGTATAACACTAATCTTAGAGCATATATTACTAACCTCAGGGTCTATAACACTAATCTTAGAGTATATAACACTAATCTTAGAACATATAACACTAATCTTAGAGTATATAACACTAATCTTAGAGTATATAACACTAATCTTAGAACATATAACACTAATCTTAGAGTATATAACACTAATCTTAGAACATATAACACTAATCTTAGAGTATATAACACTAATCTTAGAGTATATAACACTAATCTTAGAGTATATAACACTAATCTTAGAACATATAACACTAATCTTAGAGTATATAACACTAAGATTAGAGTATATAACACTAAGATTAGAGTATATAACACTAAGATTAGAGTATATAACACTAATCTTAGAGCATATATTACTAACCTCAGGGTATATAACACTAATCTTACAGTATATAATACTAATCTTAGAGCATATAACGGTAATCTTAGAGTATATAACACTAATCTTAGAGCATATAACACTAACCTTGTTATATCACAGTCTTGTTATACTGTGATATAGCACAGTATATAGCAATCTTGCTATATCAACATATATCGCGCTTGACACTGTAAGAGTGATGGAACACTGCAAGAGACCCGTTGGTCCACACTATGGGGGTTCCCGTTTAAATCAACCCCCCTGTGTTGACCCCGTTTGCATCTATCCTCTCTCACCCTTAAACCTATCCACACATCCACAGCCATAGTCCAAAACCAGAGATGGGATTCTTCAAGCACTTACGAAACCTGTACATCTCTTTTCAGTTATGGCGGCTGTGTGTACATAACATTTGGCTTGCCTTCGAAGGCTTCCAAGGCCATGACGCGGGTGTCTAACAACTGCCAGGCTGGAGCGTGCTTCGCTAAACACATGTTGTCCAGGGTTATGCAGGTGTTATAAGTCCCTGTGTTGTGATCTGTTTTTTTTTAACATTTAGGAGGTTGTTTAAGATTCGCTACCTGGAACAAAAAGTTCCAATTAGCACGGGCTATGGTGAGCCCGTAGTGTTTAGGAGGGAGGGAATTATCACGGGAAAGAATTATTCATCGTCTCTATTGTACATTTTAAGGCGTTCAATTTGCGATGTTTTTCCGTATCCAGATAATATTTAAGGCATGTTTTTTTTTAATTTTTTTGAAATTCTTGATGAATATGGAATTCCAAGAGCTTAGGCTGGGGTCGGGGTGCACGGAAATATTGCATATGGCTTCAAGATCCTATGAGTTTGGGTGTCATCTGAGATACATGTTGGGATTGTCATCATGTTCTTGAAGAATTCACTTGTGTTTGTCAGTCTTCAAAGTGTTTACCAGCTCCCTCCACAAAAACAGAATGATGCTGTCTTTGTTGTGAGTGACTTGCCCGCAAAAATTAGTGGCTTTAGGCATAGCCTAAATTGCCAATAAATTTAGGCATTATTGTGCCTATACATTAGCTCCTCCTACAAATCCAACTTTCTGTTTATAACTCATTTTCTATGTATGTACTTTTACCTGAATAAACATTATCATTATCATTAGTTAAAGTTCCATCTGCCTCATGTTAGGGCCGAGTGCTTCGTGTCTGTATTTGCTCTGGACCTTTATACAAAATAAAAAAAAAAATATTACATTGATGAAATATATTTTGCATTGAAAATTTAATTAACGAACTTTTGCTTTGTGTCTCTCATGAATTTTATACGATTCTTATAGTTTAGGCTCAGTTGTTGAGGCTCAGTTGTTTAGGTTCAGTTGTTTAGGTTCAGTTGTTTAGGCTCAGTTGTTTAGGTTCAGTTGTTTAGGTTCAGTTGTTTAGGCTCAGTTGTTTAGGCTCTCTTGTTTAGGCTAAGCTGTTTAGGCTCAATTGCTTCCCTATTCCTACAAATTCTTTGTTCTCTTGCTGGAATAAGTTTTCTTCACTTATAAAAAGCCGTTCTCGTTCCAATTTGCAAATTGTTCTCTCTATTGTCTGGGTAGTATGAGGCTTGAGCATAGGCCTAGTGCCACTGTGCCTACCCTCGCCAGGCACTGACTTGAGTTGGCATTATTTAGCTGTTCTTTCCAGCATATTTAGGAGAGGTTGTGCTTTATTAGTTAAAAGTTAATAAGATTATTATTCAAATTTAATTTGTTGAATTCTCCTCCTCGTGGATTTAAAATGAGCTGCGCAGGTCTACGGTCTATAAACTGTCATCCACACTTCCGTAGATGACAATTTATATGACACGGGGATGGGTCAGTAATTCCTCTGAGGTTCAGTAGTAGTCAGGGGTAAGTCGACAATTCCAGTTTGGCAGCAGGATGCTGCTTCTGGAAACTTCCCTTATTAAGGCTACTCATAGCCCAGTCGACAGAGCATCGGGTCCAGAGTTCGAGTCTCCTATAGCCCAGGTAAATACTCTACTGTCTATGGGTTATATAAACTGTGATCAGGTTGGTATCTGAGTAAAACACAGCTACAATAATTTATTATAAATTAGTTCGTCCATGTGAAGAATAGGACTCTCCTTGAGGCTATCTTGAGGGTCAGGAGGTTTCCTTTTCTATTTCTACTTATTCCTGGTTAAAGGTAAAGTTGACTGAGCCGTAAGATGTGATTTATGTGACTCTTTGCTTAGACTGCCTCCAGGATTCTCTCTGATTACCTTGCGGTTACAATGCGGTTATCTTGCCGTTACCTTGCGTCAACCTTGCGGTTACCTTGCCGTTATTTTACCGTTATCTTGCGGTACCTTGTGTTTACATTGCGTTGGTTCCGAGGATCAACCCTGTAGCGTCCCCGCCTCCCCCAGCCCGTCCATTCCATCCACCCGCCAAACCCGCTGTTTATGAATGAAAAACGGTTTACACATGACTCAACTAATGACGTCCGAACACTTCCGGAACAAGTGCTTCACTGACGCCTTTTGTTCGAACCACAACGCTATAAATGCTTCACCCACATACTACAAATACAAATAATCGCCAACAGAACCTAAACACCTAACCTAACCTTACTTAATTATGTCTATATATGCACAGTATGTTAATAGTTAATAACATTAATTTACATTTGAGAAAATTCCTATTTAGAATGAACTTCATGTTAAAATTGACGAATGCGTCTTTAGGGTCGACCGCTGGATGGAATGGACTTGGGTTGGGACAACCAAGGTAACGGGTTGCGTCCCGCTCTCTGAGCAGATCTCCAGATTCACAAAACAGTTACGCAAGCACTTACGAACCTGAACATCTTTTCTCAATCTTTGGCGGCTTTGTTTACAATTATTACACATTTAAGGAGCTCCGAAGCACCAGGAGGCTGCTTATAACAATAACAACAGTTTATTAGCAAGTTTTCATGCTTGTAAACTATTTAATAAATGTAACCAAAGCCGTCAAAGTTTGAGGAAAGATGTTCACGTTCGTAAGTACTTGCGTAACTGCTTTATGAATTCGGGTCCTGGTTGGTGGTCTGGTCAACGAGGCTGTTAGCCACAGCTGCTCACAGCCTGACCTTTGAATCACATTCAGGTGCCGTAAATTTACGTCACCGAGGGAAATAATATTTGGAGGGTTTGTAAGGTTTCCTAATTAGGAGCCGCTGTACATCTGTTGGTCTTGAAACCGACGATAACTTGAGTCTGAGGACTTCGTACAATGACCAATAACTACATTTTGGATTTTAACTTTAGTTATCATCAGGTCCAGGACATCATCTGTGTTTACCAACTTAGATGAATGTCTCTGTAACGTGCAGCTGACGTCTTCACCTTTATCATGTGGGTTTATTTTTGTCATATCTGAAAATACTGTATCCATATCTCACTGTCATTTCAGACCTCTGTGCGAGTTTCAGTCAAGGATGTAAACACTGTATTCACCTAGTTATGTTTGCGGGGGTTGAGTTTTGCTCTTTCGGCCCGCCTCTCAACTGTCAATCAACTGTTTACTAACTAATTTTTTTCCCCCACACACCACACCCCAGGAAGCAGCCCGTGACAGCTGACTAACTCCCAGGTACCTATTTACTGCTAGGTAACAGGGGCATTCAGGGTGAAAGAAACGTTGCCCATTTGTTTCTGCCTCGTGTGGGAATCGAACCCGCGCCACAGAATTACGAGTACCGCGCGCTATCCACCAGGCTACCAGGCCCCTGTTGCATTTGTATGTTGCACTGTATTTGCCTCACTGTGGTGACCAGTTGTGTTGACCAGACCACACACTAGAAGGTGAAGGGACGACGACGTTTCGGTCCGTCCTGGACCATTCTCAACTCGATTGTGTGACTTCACAATCGACTTGAGAATGGTCCAGGACGGACCGAAACGTCGTCGTCCCTTCACCTTTTAGTGTGTGGTCTGGTCAACATACTTCAGCCACGTTATTGTGACTCATCGCCTGACCAGTTGTGAGTGGAGGTTGTTGTGTATTGTAGCCTAGTATAGTGGCTACATAAGAAAGATGTTTCCTTATTTGTGATAGTAAACAGTTTTATCACGGTGCTAATGTTTGTAGCTCTGGTAGGAGTGCCACTTTGTGCCATGTGGTTCTGGTAGGGGTGCCACTTTGTGCCATGTGGCTCTGGTAGGAGTGCCACTTTGTGCCATGTGGTTCTGGTAGGGGTGCCACTTTGTGCCATGTGGCTCTGGTAGGGGTGCCACTTTGTGCCATGTGGCTCTGGTAGGGGTGCCACTTTGTGCCATGTGGCTCTGGTAGGGGTGCCACTTTGTGCCATGTGGCTCTGGTAGGGGTGCCACTTTGTGCCATGTGGTTCTGGTAGGGGTGCCACTTTGTGCCATGTGGCTCTGGTAGGGGTGCCACTTTGTGCCATGTGGTTCTGGTAGGGGTGCCACTTTGTGCCATGTGGCTCTGGTAGGGGTGCCACTTTGTGCCGTGTGGCTCAGGTAGGGGTGCCACTTTGTGCCATGTGGCTCTGGTAGGGGTGCCACTTTGTGCCGTGTGGCTCAGGTAGGGGTGCCACTTTGTGCCATGTGGCTCTGGTAGGGGTGCCACTTTGTGCTTGTGGCTCTGGTAGGGGTGCCACTTTGTCTTGTGGCTCTGGTAGGAGTGCCACTTTGTGCCATGTGGCTCAGGTAAGGGGGTGCCACTTTGTGCCATGTGGCTCAGGTAGAGGGTGGCACTTTGTGCCATGTGGCTCAGGTAGGAGGTGCCACTTTGTGCCATGTGGCTCAGGTAAGGGGTGCCACTTTGTGCCATGTGGCTCAGGTAGGGGGTGCCACTTTGTGCCATGTGGCTCAGGTAAGGGGTGCCACTTTGTGCCATGTGGCTCAGGTAGGGGGTGCCACTTTGTGCCATGTGGCTCAGGTAGGGGGTGCCACTTTGTGCCATGTGGCTCAGGTAGGGGGTGCCACTTTGTGCCATGTGTCTCAGGTAGGGGGTGCCACCTTGTGCCATGTGGCTCAGGTAGGGGTGCCACTTTGTGCCATGTGGCTCAGGTAGGAGTGCCACTTTGTGCCATGTGGCTCAGGTAAGGGGTGGAGTTATCTATCTTCCACCAACATAGGTTCATTTGGTTGTGCATCTGTGTGTTTACACACCTGGCCAGCAGTTACCAGAGAGAGATTATCTAGCTGAAAAACTTGCCTATTACCAGTGCTGTATGAGTCATCTTGGGATGAACTAATCAAATGAGAGCTAAAAGCAACTTATTTTTGGGAGGCTGAGGCATAAGTGGACTGTTGGGAGCACTGTTCCAAGGGGAGAGAATGATGAGAGAGAAAAGACATTTACAATCATTCTGATTTAATCTGTTTTTGTTGTTTAATTAAATATACCTGAGCGCCATCACCTGTAGTGACCTTGACGGCCACCAGAGCGCTTGGTGAAGGTTTCTCTAATATTGCTGAGGATTTAACAGGTTGTTACAAGACACAGATTGGCTTCTTCCGTTGATTAACACATGTGTGGACGCACATGTTGAAGCCTCGTTTAACAGGACAGGTGTGGGGTCGGAAGAAATGTGCAGTGCTGCCAGATTCACTGGTCGGAGGGAGCCGGTCGGCCGAGCGGACAGCACGCTGGACTTGTGATCCTGTGGTCCCGGGTTCGATCCCGGGAGCCGGCGAGAAACAATGGGCAGAGTTTCTTTCACCCTATGCCCCTTGTTACCTAGCAGTAAAATAGGTACCTGGGTGTTAGTCAGCTGTCACGGGCTGCTTCCTGGGGGTGGAGGCCTGGTCGAGGAACGGGCCGCGGGGACACTAAAGCCCCGAAATCATTTCAAGATAACCTCAAGATAAGATTCGCGAAGCAGTTACGCAAGCACTTACGAACGTGTACATCTTTTCTCAATTTTTGGCGGCTTTGTTTACAATTATTAAACAGTTAATGAGCTCCGAAGCACCAGGAGGCTGTTTATAACAATAACAACAGTTGATTGACAAGTTTTCATGCTTGTAAACTGCTTAATAAATGTAACCAAAACCGTCAAAGATTGAGGAAAGATGTACACGTTCGTAAGTGCTTGCGTAACTGCTTCGTGAATCTGGCCCCAGCCACAAAAACTGCACACACACACACCGTCTCCTCCCCGCCCACATAACCCAATATTTATCGCAATGATCTCACCGCGCCGGAGGTTCCGTGTTCAATTAGTGCAGACAAAGAAACTAACTCAGCAGGTGGCATCCGGCATGCTAATGACCAGCGAGTGTGTTGCATTGGCGTCAGTATCACCGAGGCCTTGGAATTATCACCAGCAGAGGCGCAGTGACCTTGCCGGCAAGCAGGCCAAGGTGTACCTACTCTGGCATCGTCTACAGCCATCATTTATATATCTGTGTGCTTCAGCTTGTAGTTTAGATCTGTTGTCTTGTGTATGAGCCTCTGTCCTCGGTAATGGACTCCTTTCTCATCCCGTGGACGGTGGTGGACCCCATACCCATCTCGTGGACGGTGGTGGACCCCATACCCATCCCGTGTGGATACCGTTGACGGTGGTGGACCCCATACCCATCCCGTGGGTGGCAATGGAAACAGCTACAGAGGCACATAATGGATTCAGAACTGAACCGCAAAGTTGCCTCAGAAGCTGGGACACCGTTCCTGCAGCCATGCTACACATGACAGCGTCAAAACACCAGGGGGGGGGGGAAGGGGTAGAAACTGATATCATGACTAATTTAACCCAAGGCTTCGTTATCTACTAGAAAACGATAAGACTAATCTAACTAGGCTACGCGGAGATCTGTCTAGAGCAGCCCGTCTTCCTAAGGTTTCCCAACATCAAGAAACTGTCGTACTAATGTGCCCTTATCCTAACCTACCAGAGGACCCAAAACAGAAAACGGGACAGTACGTCACTTTCGCCAGCCGGTTCCATTTTCTAGTACGATGATTTTTGGCTTTATGTAACGTATACGAGCGAAAAGCGACGTTCTTCGTAAGAGAACAGGTTGCTAGCGAGGGAGAGAACATGGCAACAATGTGGACGAGTAGCACAAAATGTTCTTTCTTTAAGTTGTTATAAGAACACTTTTGGATGAGAAGTTGATCATCAGTTATGTGCAACAAGTCACAAAGTAATATGTCAGAAGAAAACATTATTGAGTCATATTGCCTTTGCTGCAGTAATTTAAGTAACGGAGCTAATTACCTTGTTATTAAGGTCCCTTGAGGCATTTTGACAGGTCAGTTCAACACGCGGCCTTCGTCACACCCGCGTCTCTTCACATTATACTGCTCCAACATTCAAATATATGAGAATTCTACCTAATCATATTTAAATCAGATCAAATGTTTATTCTTGTAAAAATATATACATACAAGACGAGTTACAAACATAATGTTGGATTTTTCGAAAGAGCTAGTAAATACAATGCCTAAAGCCATTAATACGCATAGCGTTTCGGGCATTTAATTGTCAATACAAATAATACGTGAGAAACATCGATATACCACTTGCAGAGAAGTGTGTAGGAAATTACTAAATAATGTACCAACCTGTCCTCATAATAGGACGTCGTATTTTGACGTATATTGCACCTGTGGCTAAAAATTGTACTAGAAAATGTCAGCGACTCACGAAATTGACCCACTGTCCCGTTTTCTGTTTTGGGTCCTCTGGTAGGTTAGGATTAAGGCACTTTAATACGACAGTTTCTTGACGTTGGGAAAACCTTAGGAGGACTGGCAAAATGTACTATGTTAATGGCCTCCATGGTGATTGATGCAGCACTGCTAGAGATATTATAATTAACATCTTTATTGACAAAATTTAATTACAGTTTTGCCTAATCTAAGGAATTCAATTAAGTCTTATCAGAGTGAGGATAATGCTGGTATTCACCGTCACACAGGACAGAGGACCATACACAAGACAATAGGTCTAAACTGTAGGCTGAAGCACATATATATCATGGTTACAATCAATGTTTCAATGTACTAAGATGTAAATATGGGTCCACACCCTCCACCACCACCACCACTAGGCTACCACCACCACCACTAGGCTACCACCACCACCACTAGGCTACCACCACCACCACTAGGCTACCACCACCACCACTAGGCTACCACCACCACCACCACTAGGCTACCACCACCACCACCACCACTAGGCTACCACCACCACCACCACCACTAGGCTACCACCACCACCACCACCACTAGGCTACCACCACCACCACTAGGCTACCACCACCACCACCACTAGGCTATCACCACCACCACTAGGCTACCACTAGGCTACCACCACCACCACTAGGCTACCACCACCACCACCACTAGGCTACCACTAGGCTACTACCACCATCACTAGGCTACCACCACCACCACTAGTGGTGGTGGTGGTGGTGGTAGCCTAGTGGTGGTGGTGGTAGCCTAGTGATGGTGGTGGTAGCCTAGTGGTGGTGGTGGTGGAGGGTGTGGACCCATATTTACATCTTAGTACATTGAAACATTGATTGTAACCATGATATATATGTGCTTCAGCCTACAGTTTAGACCTATTGTCTTGGTCTAAACTTGGTCTCCCTAGTGCCGACCGGCACTAGGGAGCCGGTCGGCCGAGCGGACAGCACACTGGACTTGTGATCCTGTGGTCCTGGGTTCGATCCCAGGCGCCGGCGAGAAACAATGGGCAGAATTTCTTTCATCCTATGCCCCTGTTACCTAGCAGTAAAATAGGTACCTGGGTGTTAGCCAGCTGTCACGGACTGCTTCCTGGGGGTGGAGGCCTGGTCGATGACCGGGCCGCGGGGACACTAAAGCCCCGAAATCATCTCAAGATAACTCAAGATAACTAGGCTACCACCACCACCACCACTAGGCTACCCCGCCATCATCATGACCTTAACACACTCACATACTCACTCCTCCTCTTTCATACAGGCACCAGAGACGTTTTAGTTATCATATGCATCTTAAATTTCAACATTTAAAACCTAATTATTGGCGTAGTTGGTAATTGGACATTGAAAAGGTTTACATACTCTACAAATGCGAACAAGCCTGAACGGTCTCCAGGCATATATGCAACTGAAAACTCACACCCCAAAAGTGACTCGAACCCATACCGCTAGAAGCAATGGATCTGATGTACAGGATCCCTCAGTTTGATACTCTACAAAGTCATGCGTTTTGCGTAATTTTTTTTATTTAGTGTTTGTCGTATTTAAAAGCACATTCATGCAAAGTTAGGGAAAAGGATGGTGCGTATTTTATACCTAATACAATACTTATTTTGTTTTGAAGACCATATTGGACGAATCTATTGTGACAAAATTATTGAACTCGTATGGACATTTACAAAATGGGGTCGACAAGCAGTCGTAGAGTAAGGAAGCCAGAGAGCAGTTAAAGTAAAATCACAGAGTCCTCAGTAAACATCTTCAAAGACAGCCTTCACTAGAAGGCCGAACCCTGCTAAGAGTTGTGATAACTAAAGGAAGACGAGTTACTTATAAGACGTGAAGGAAGCAAAATTATTTAAGTTAGATACACTTTAAATGACCATAGAAGTCCTGGTCAGATATAGAGACCTAATAACACCATATCATGTAGATATGGTTTTAATATGTCACCAATTACACGAAGCTGACTTGCTATCCAATCTGTGGCTATGGCTATCCCAACCTTAGAATCACCTTCCTAAATTAAATAATGATCGCACATGCAGGTCCTGCTGGAGAACAAGGGATGATATATTGAACGTCATCAGAGCATCTTAAGAGACAGATAAACTATCTACCTCTTGAAAGAAGACAGACATAATTTTAAGTCCTAAGCCCAAAGAACTTGGCAATTGCAGACCCATTTTATCACAATCATGCATTAGTAAAACAGCAGAACTGATGGTCTAGGCTATCTGTTTAGGTCTAGGATGGTCTAGGCGCCTGACAGCTGGGTGAACAGCGCTTCGGATTCGTAATCCTGAGGTTCCGGGTTCGATCCCCGGTGGAGGCGGAGACAAATGGGCAAAATGTTTCTTTCATCCTAATGCCCCTGTTACCTAGCAGTAAATAGGTACCTAGGAGTTAGACACCCCCCCAGGTTGCTTCCTGGGGGTGTGTAACAAAAAGGAGGCCTGGTCGAGGACCGGGCCGCAGGGACGCTACGCCCCGAAATCGTCTCAAGATAACCTCAAGATAGGCTACTGTGGAAGACAGTAGCCTAGCCCTAGACCATCACTATTAGAATAGAATCATCAACTGCATAGCAATGTTGCTAGGAGCAGTTAACACATGCTCATACATATATTGATCTTCCTTGCTTTAGAAAAAGTATTCGAATTTGCAATCGCCCAAGAGTGCTGATCAATAAGCTAGAAAAGTCCCTATTAGTATGCAAGGAGAGAGAATGATTATCAATATGCTAGGAGAGAGAATGATTATCAATATGCAAGGAGAGAGAATGATTATCAATATGCTAGGAGAGAGAATGATTATCAATATGCAAGGAGAGAGAATGATTATCAATATGCAAGGAGAGAGAATGATTATCAATATGCTAGGAGAGAGAATGATTATCAATATGCTAGGAAAATCCCTATCAATATGCTAGGAGTGATAATGAAAGAGAGTGATGATCAATATAATAGGAAAGTCAGGATCAATATGCTAGGAGAATGATGATCAGTATGCTAGGAAAGTTAGTATCAATATACTAGGAGAGAGAGAGAGTGATGATCAATATAATAGGAAAGTCAGGATCAATATGCTAGGAGAGAGTGGTGATCACCATGCTAGGAAAGTCACGATCAATAAGTTAGGAGAGAGAGTGATGATCAATACGCCAGGAGAGAACGAGGATCAATATATGCTAGGAGCGTGACGATCAATATGGTGGGAAGAAAGCACTGCATATTGATGCAGTCTACCCCTCCAAAAACAAACTTAAATAAAAAGAAAACTGAAAAACAAGCGATAACTATAATAAATAGCAACCACATTCCGGTTATCCCTATATATACACACCGGCCTCTTAAGTTGCCACAACGGACAGACAACGGTGTACTGACCAAATAGCAAGTTTGGTGTTGGGCTTAAGGCCTATCAACCTCTGGAGGGTTATTAAGACCAATACAATACCTTACTGACCAACCAGCAAGTTTGGTGTTGGGCTTAAGACCTATCAACCTCTGGAGGGTTATTAAGACCACCACAATACCTTACTGACAACCAACAAATAAAATTTATTCCTTAGCATAGACAAGGAGTAAACTCATAGAGTATACATGGGTTGACATAACACTGTATTACGGTAAACTAACCTCTGGGTCACCCTGCCATAAACCGAGAAACAGTCTCCCCCCCCCCTCCATGGTGTATAAGTATACTGTATTACCAGAATTTACCTGAGGGCCGCAAACACTCTAGTGGCTTCGAGGAGGACAGGAATCCGGCTGCTTGTCAAAGCTCCCCCCTCCCTCATATATACCTTCGATACACTATTTTGACAGGTTATTATCTTAAATTTTATGTGTAAGTATCTCTAAATTTTAAAAGTTACCATATTTGAAACTATATTTAAAAATATAATTCTCATTTCTTTTTCATATAGTTCACCAACAAAATATGTTGAGAAGCATATCATTCTTGTAAGAGTAATTGCGTTTTTCTAAGGCAGTCATCCCTTCATGGAACTGTTTTCTTTGGTAAAGCTGACGGCTCGTGCTTTAGTCTGTCTTCCAGGACAGACTCAAGAATGTTTAAATTTTTTTGTATAAACAAACTTAGGTACTCGGAGCAATGTACTGCTACCCTATTATATATGAAAGATTACACAATGCAGATAAAAAACTAGGGCAGGGGTTGTACACTAGGGCAGGGATGGTACACTAGGGCAGGGATGGCACACTAGGGCAGGGATTGTACACTAGAGCAGGGATGGTACACTAGGGCAGGGATGGTACACTAGGGCAGGGATTGTACACTAGAGCAGGGATGGTACACTAGGGCAGGGATGGTACACTAGGGCAGGGATTGCACACTAGAGCAGGGATGGTACACTGGGGCAGGGATTGTACACTAGGGCAGGGATGGCACACTAGGGCAGGGATGGTACACTAGGGCAGGGATTGTACACTAGAGCAGGGATGGTACACTAGGGCAGGGATGGTACACTAGGGCAGGGATGGTACACTAGGGCAGGGATTGTACACTAGAGCAGGGATGGTACACTGGGGCAGGGATGGCACACTAGGGCAGGGATGGTACACTAGGGCAGGGATGGTACACTGGGGTAGGGATGGTACACTAGGGCAGGGATTGTACACTAGAGCAGGGATGGTACACTGGGGTAGGGATGGTACACTGGGGCAGGGATGGCACACTAGGGCAGGGATGGTACACTAGGGCAGGGATGATACACTAGGGCAGGGATGATACAAAAGGGCAGGGATGGTACACTGGGGTAGGGATGGTACACTAGGGCAGGGATTGTACACTAGAGCAGGGATGGTACACTGGGGTAGGGATGGTACACTGGGGCAGGGATGGCACACTAGGGCAGGGATGGCACACTAGGGCAGGGATGATACACTAGGGCAGGGATGGTACACTAGGGCAGGGATGGTACACTGGGGTAGGGATGGCACACTAGGGCAGGGATGGTACACTAGGGCAGGGATGGTACACTAGAGCAGGGATGGTACACTGGGGTAGGGATGGCACACTAGGGCAGGGATGGTACACTAGGGCAGGGATGATACACTAGGGCAGGGATGGTACACTAGGGCAGGGATGGTACACTAGGGCAGGGATGGTACACTAGGGCAGGGATGGTACACTAGGGCAGGGATGGCACACTAGGGCAGGGATGGTACACTAGGGCAGGGATTGTACACTAGAGCAGGGATGGTACACTAGGGCAGGGATGGTACACTAGGGCAGGGATGGTACACTGGGGTAGGGATGGCACACTAGGGCAGGGATGGTACACTAGGGCAGGGATGATACACTAGGGCAGGGATGGTACACTAGGGCAGGGATGGTACACTGGGGTAGGGATGGCACACTAGGGCAGGGATGGTACACTAGGGCAGGGATGGTACACTAGAGCAGGGATGGTACACTGGGGTAGGGATGGCACACTAGGGCAGGGATGGTACACTAGGGCAGGGATGGTACACTGGGGTAGGGATGGCACACTAGGGCAGGGATGGTACACTAGGGCAGGGATGGTACACTGGGGTAGGGATGGCACACTAGGGCAGGGATGGTACACTAGAGCAGGGATGGTACACTAGGGCAGGGATGGTACACTGGGGTAGGGATGGCACACTAGGGCAGGGATGGTACACTAGGGCAGGGATGGTACACTAGAGCAGGGATGGTACACTAGGGCAGGGATGGTACACTAGGGCAGGGATGGTACACTAGGGCAGGGATGGTACACTAGGGCAGGGATGGTACACTAGGGCACGGATGGTACACTAGGGCAGGGATGGTACACTAGGGCAGGGATGGTACACTAGGGCAGGGATGATACACTAGGGCAGGGATGGTACACTAGGGCAGGGATGGTACACTACGGGCAGGGATGGTACACTAGGGCAGGGATTGTACACTAGAGCAGGGATGGTACACTGGGGCAGGGATTGTACACTAGGGCAGGGATGGTACACTGGGGCAGGGATTGTACACTAGAGCAGGGATGGTACACTGGGGCAGGGATGGTACACTAGGGCAGGGATGGTACACTAGGGCAGGGATGGTACACTAGGGCAGGGATGGTACACTAGGGCAGGGATGGTACACTAGGGCGGGGATGGTACACTGGGGCAGGGATGGTACACTAGGGCAGGGATGGTACACTAGGGCAGGGATGGTACACTAGGGCAGGGATGGTACACTAGGGCCGGGATGGTACACTATGGCAGGAATTGTACACTAGAACAGGGACGACACACTAGGGCAGGGACGACACACTAGGGCAGGGACAGCACACTAGGGCAGGGACGACACACACTAGGGCAGGGACGACACACTAGAACAGGGACGACACACTAGGGCAGGGACGACACACACTAGGGCAGGGACGACACACACTAGGGCAGGGACGACACACTAGAACAGGAACGACACACTAGGGCAGGGACAGCACACTAGGGCAGGGATGACACACCAGGATAGGGACAGCACACTAGAACAGGGACGACACACTAGGGAGGGACGACCGTTTACCTCAGTCTCCCAGGCGAGGCGGGCTGCTATCCGTTCTCTAACACGGTCCCGGCGGTAGCGAGAGCGGGAACCATCGTAGCTCTCCACCCCAACTCGGGTCTTGGGCTGCCAGGTAGAAATATTATATTACTAAGAATTCATCTTCTCGGGGACAGGAAGCCTCTCTCTCTCTCTCTCTCTCTCTCTCTCTCTCTCTCTCTCTCTCTCATATATATATATATATATATATATATATATATATATATATATATATATATATATATATATATATATATATATATATATATATATATATATTTTTTTTTTTTTTTTTTTAGGGCAGGTATATATATATTGTACATAAGGTATATATATATTGTACATAATTATATATAGGTACTCCCTGGTACCTATTGACTGCAAGGTGAACAGAAGCATGAGGTGTAAGATACTGTAGGCCAACTGCTGGTCTTCCCCAGGATTCAATTTACAACTGTTAAATTTCCAGCTACCTAGTTTACTAATATGTGAACAGAGGAATCAGGTAAAAGAAAACGTGCCTAATTGTTTCCGTCCCACCCGAGGATTACATGTTGGTCCGTCGGTTGTAAGTCGAGGACGTAGGCTACTGTACATAACAGCAATATAATCTCTACAGACCTCCTCCTGTCCTCTCATATAATACATCGCATTTTGACGTCAAAATCCCCCAACGGACAAAATATGATGTATTATAAACCAGTGCTATACCGTCGGTTCGGATGGTACCGTAGTACCATCCAGCGTAGGATGACTAAGTTAATTCCCCAAATTAGAAATCTTTCATATGAAGAAAGATTAACAAATCTTAAGTTGCATTCACTGGAAAGGCGAAGAGTTAGGGGTGACATGATAGAGGTTTACAAGTGGGTGAATGGACATAACAAAGGGGATATTAATAGGGTATTAAAAGTATCAACACAAGACAGAACACGAAACAATGGGTATAAATTGGATAAGTTTAGATTTAGGAAAGACTTGGGTAAATACTGGTTCAGTAACAGGGTTGCTGATTTGTGGAACCAATTGCCGCGTAACATTGTGGAGGTGGGGTCCCTCGATTGTTTCAAGCATGGGTTGGACATGTATATGAGTGGGATTGGGTGGTTATAAATAGGAGCTGCCTCGTATGGGCCAACAGGCCTTCTGCAGTTGCCTTTGTTCTTATGTTCTTATGTTCTTATGTTCTGTAGAAGAAGGGGATACAAGTGACAGGATGAACAACCCAGCGGGTTTTCTTCCTATTGGGGAGTGTTGGCCATGATGCTATAGCGGTATGACCACTTACAGGATATATTTTTTTTTTTTTGCAGGGATATTCCTGCGCGGGCCGTAAGCCTATGACGCTGCCCAATAAACTCGCCCCTAGGGGCAAAATTTAAAAATTGTAAATGTACCGGATATTTCTCAGAGTCTCACCGAATAAGTAAAGAAACTACATATTACACACACACGATGAGCATGTAACATACTTGAACAATATAGTCTGGTACATACAGCAGTGAAGCGCGTCAGTGACTGGGCCGGTACGACTCAACCCCAACTTGCACACATTATATCTTGCCACTGAATGTTTAAAAGACAAAGACAGTAGACATATATACTGTGACTCCATGTAGCACAGGCTATAGTGATCCCGTCATCAGCTAGGCAGAGTGCACTCCTGGCAGTGAACGCACATAGTAGTAACACCCAGAAAATAGTCTGCGATATTCGAATGAATGTTTTAGCTGCTAAGGAAAACAGATTTGTAATTAAATTCCTTTGGAGACCATCAGATGTTGACATCTCAAGGCCTGACACTGTTGACATGCTGGCAAAGACAGCCTGTAGCACACCAGCAGTAGAAATGAATATGTGTTTCCTTACCAGTGACCAAGAGAATACTTAAGCGAATGTCTGATGAAAATCTTACTGATCTAACAAATTCACAACGACCTGAAAGCTGTAACATTCAATATTATTATAAGACATTTATGTCTCTCGAACAGCTATTTGTGAGTAAATGTCCCGTGAGGAGACATTTATATATGGAACTAATAGAGCAAGAACCCGGCAATGTGATGTTATAGTGGCCAGAATACGCCTGGGATATAGACGTATCTGGCAGCTTTCTCAAAACCCAAATGTCGAGTACACAATGTGTCAACTGTGTTTCACAATACACAATGTGTCAACTGTGTGTCACGATACACAATGTGTCAACTGTGTGCCACAATACACCATGTGTCAACTGTGTCACAACACACTATGTGTCAACTGTGTGTCACAACACACCATGTGTCAACTGTGTGTCACAATACACCATGTGTCAACTGTGAGAGTGTCACAATACACCATGTGTCAACTTTGTGTCACAATACACCATGTGTCAACTGTGCCACAATACACAATGTGTCAACTGTGTCACAATACACAATGTGTCAACTGTGAAAGAGAAAACATGTACTCCCTAGAACATTATATTGTAGAATGTCCCATACTGACTGACTTTCGCCCTCCTGGGCTAAGGTATGCTGAACTCTGTAACTACTATATGACTACTGGAACACTTGATGATATATTGGACTTGTACCCAAGACTATGTTATGCATCAGTTATGCAATGTATGCGATGTAATTATACGACCTAAGCTTGTAAAAGCATCTTAATCACCTTCAGTACAGATAACACCATCAAATTCTTGAGCAACTGTTCAGAAGATATGTTTAAATATTAAATTGAAAATAATCTACTTTCAGAAATATTATCCAAATATGCCCAGTTTGCTAGCTGTAGGTCGTAGATGTGCGTGACTAGCCTTTTAAGGGGATCACCATAGGCATGGGTATGGGATCCACTACCACCCACAGGATGGGTATGGGGTCCACCACCACCCACAGGATGGGTATGGGGTCCACTACCACCCAGAGGATGGGTATGGGATCCACTACCACCCACAGGATGGGTATGGGGTCCACCACCACCCACAGGATGGGTATGGGGTCCACCACCACCCACAGGATGGGTATGGGGTCCACCACCACCCAGAGGATGGGTATGGGATCCACCACCACCCACAGGATGGGTATGGGGTCCACTACCACCCACAGGATGGGTATGGGGTCCACTACCACCCACAGGATTGGTATGGGGTCCACTACCACCCACAGGATGGGTATGGGGTCCACTACTACCCACAGGATGGGTATGGGGTCCACTACCACTACCACCCACAGGATAGGTATGGGGTCCACTACCACCCACAGGATGGGTATGGGGTCCACTACCACCCACAGGATGGGTATGGGGTCCTCTACCACCCACAGGATGGGTATGGGGTCCACTACCACCCACAGGATGGGTATGGGGTCCACTACCACCCACAGGATGGGTATGGGGTCCACTACCACCCACAGGATGGGTATGGGGTCCACCACCACCCACAGGATGGGTATGGGGTCCACTACCACCCACAGGATTGGTATGGGGTCCACTACCACCCACAGGATGGGTATGGGGTCCACTACCACCCACAGGATGGGTATGGGGTCCACTACCACTACCACCCACAGGATGGGTATGGGGTCCACTACCACCCACAGGATGGGTATGGGGTCCACTACCACCCACAGGATGGGTATGGGGTCCTCTACCACCCACAGGATGGGTATGGGGTCCACTACCACCCACAGGATGGGTATGGGGTCCACTACCACCCACAGGATGGGTATGGGGTCCACTACCACCCACAGGATGGGTATGGGGTCCACCCCCCCCACAGCATGGGTATAGGGTCCACCACCACCCACAGCATGGGTATGGGGTCCACCACCACCCACAACATGGATTACAACAGGTCAAATATAATTAGGTTAATATATATTTGATTTACTATTTAAATCTTAAATCTTTAAAGAAAATTATCTTCTTGCTTATATAAATTATCATATTGTTTATATATAAATAAGAATTAAATACAAGCAATAAGTGTGATCCCGTCCAGTCCACCAGATGGGATAGTCTGAGTGTGCTTATGGTCATCCTAGCCATCTGTTGAGCGATCCTAGCGCCCGTTACTAGGTGGCTAACCGCTCTCAGCCGTTATAAACCGTTACGAACCGTTAACCGTTCTTTCCCGGAGATCGTTTAAAATGTTATGTAAGCGGATGAAATAAACCTGCTTAATGGAAGAACAAAAAGGCTATATACACGTGTTGCTATTCAACACTTGATTACTTTCAGACTGGTAAAGAAGATGGATTACACTGAGTGTTTACGGCAGGTGAGGTGATGTAACTGGTCTGTTTACCACTACGCTTTACAATGTTGAGCTGGTTTGTTAGGTTTAAACATTCTTAGACGGTGGGAAGGGGGTTGTTTGGTCCCACTGGGAGGGAGGGAGGGAGGGGGGGGATGAAAGAGGGAGGGAGGGAGGGAGGGGGGGATGAAAGAGGGAGGGAGGGAGGGAGGGGGGGGGATGAAAGAGGGAGGGAGGGAGGGAGGGGGGGATGAAAGAGGGAGGGAGGGAGGGAGGGGGGGGATGAAAGAGGGAGGGAGGGAGGGAGGGAGGGAGGGGGGGGATGAAAGAGGGAGGGAGGGAGGGAGGGAGGGAGGGGGGGGATGAAAGAGGGAGGGAGGGAGGGAGGGAGGGAGGGAGGGGGGGGGGATGAGGGAGGGAAGGGGGGGATGAGGGAGGGAGGGAGGGGGGGGATGAAAGAGGGAGGGAGGGAGAGAAGTAGAGACAAGGTGATGGAGAAGCAGTTCTCAGGGTAAAGCCGTTCTAATGACCGGCCAGCCAGCCTAGTTAACCACCTGGATAGATATCTAGACATTTGAGAGGGTCTGAAAGCCTATTACGGTTCAATAATAGTCTACACGCAAACTGGCAAGTGAACCTGTGTTCTCTTTTGACTTGTTAGGGTGTAGAGACTGCTGTTACCCTCTTAACACGAGCCTCCGGAGGAAGGTTTGGTGTTATGTCCACTCCCAAGTGGGATGTGAATCCCCCGACCGTCCACAAGTGGTTGGGCACCATTCCTTCCCCTCGTCCCATCCCAAATCCTTATCCTGACCCCTTCCCAGTGCTATATAGTCGTAATGGCTTGACGCTTTCACCTGATAGTTAGCCGTTAGAGGGAGGTAGTTTCCCTTCATTGTGTACCGTCCGTTTGGTCTGTTGAAGGTTCTAGGGTCATCAGGGTGAAAGAAACTCTGCCCATTTGTTTCCGCCTCCGCCGGGGATCGAACCCGGACCCTTACGACTACGAATCCCGAGCACCGTCCACTCAGCTCTCAGGTTGCCTGTTCCCACTTCCATCACCTTACACTTGCCGTTCGCCTACCTGAGTGGCCGACCTGAGTGACCGACCTGAGTGGCCGACCTGAGTGGCCGACCTGAGTGGCCGACCTGAGTGACCGACCTGAGTGACCTATCCGAGTGGCACTGGTACATGGCGGACCAACCTGTGAGGTACAAGAGACCTGTAGCCTGCCTGCATATTATTTACGGGGCTATTCATGCCCATGCCACCTCTTCGTTGACTTAATCTTCATCAATCACATCAATCCTGTATGGTATAGCTGCACTGGTGGGCTGCCTACGTGGTATAAGACCATTATATTGTTGGTGTTTCATCTACTCTAACAAAATGTCGCTGATTCATCTACTCTAACAAAATGTCGCTGATTCATCTACTCTAACAAAATGTCGCTGATTCATCTACTCTAACAAAATGTCGCTGATTCATCTACTCTAACAAAATGTCGCTGATTCATCTACTCTAACAAAATGTCGCTGATTCATCTACTCTAACAAAATGTCGCTGATTCATCTACTCTAACAAAATGTCGCTGATTCATCTACTCTAACAAAATGTCGTTGATTCATCTACTCTAACAAAATGTCGCTGATTCATCTACTCTAACAAAATGTCGCTGATTCATCTACTCTAACAAAATGTCGCTGATTCATCTACTCTAACAAAATGTCGATGATTCATCTACTCTAACAAAATGTCGTTGATTCATCTACTCTAACAAAATGTCGTTGATTCATCTACTCTATCAAAATGTCGTTGATTCATCTACTCTAACAAAATTTCGATGTAGCACGGGCTATAGTGAGCCCGCAATAAGAACATTTATTGATTGATGAAGATTAAGTGGTAGATTTTTTTGGAGTGAATGTGGAGGAGGAGGAATTATCAGGGGAAAGCGCCAAGCCGTTACGACTATATAGCACTTGGTCAGGATAAGGATAAGGATTTGTGATCATTAGCATTAGTGGTGTAGTAAGGAAGAGGTGATAACGTGTTATCCTGGGCCCTGGGTTATCTTGAGCCTACACGCCGCCACCACGTGCACTAGGGTGGTGTTATCTTGAGATGATTTCGAGGCTTTAGTGTCCCCGCGGCCCGGTCCTCGACCAGGCCTCCACCCCCAGGAAGCAGCCCGTGACAGCTGACTAACACCCAGGTACCTATTTTACTGCTAGGTAACAGGGGCATAGGGGGAAAGAAACTCTGCCCATTGTTTCTCGCCGGCGCCTGGGATCGAACCCAAGGACGATCACAAGTCCAGTGTGCTGTCCGCTCGGCCGACCGGCTCCCACTAGGGTGGTGTTATCTCATCCCAAACGTTACAACAATAGAAAACACTACAAAAGATATCCACTTTTATCACCGATCTTTCCACACTTATCAACAGTAACTTTCTCACGATCTCCCACTACGTAACAAACACAACTGATTCGCCTCACCACGATCGTAAAATATGCAACTGTCTTGCCAAGATCTTTAGAAAGTTTGCAAGTGTTTAAAAGTATCCATGAGCGACTAAAAGTATCCACGAGCATCCAAAAGTATCCACGAGCATCCAAAAGTATCCACGAGCGTTCAAAAGTATCCACGAGCGTTCAAAAGTATCCACGAGCGTTCAAAAGTATCCACGAGCGTTCAGAAGTATCCACGAGCGTTCAAAAGTATCCACGAGCGTTCAGAAGTATCCACGAGCGTTCAAAAGTATCCACGAGCGTTCAAAAGTATCCACGAGCGTTCAGAAGTATCCACGAGCGTTCAGAAGTATCCACGAGCGTTCAAAAGTACCCACGAGCGTTCAAAAGTATCCACGAACGTCCAAAAGTATCCACGAACGTCCAAAAGTATCCACGAGCGTTCAAAAGTATCCACGAACGTTCAAAAGTATCCACGAACGTCCAAAAGTATCCACGAACGTTCAAAAGTATCCACGAGCGTCCAAAAGTATCCACGAGCGTTCAAAAGTATCCACGTGCGTCTAGATTTATTACTAAATGTCCCTAAGTTCAGAACTGATCAACTAGTGTCCAAATTTTTCAAACAAGTACCGACACTTATCTTGCAGGTGTCCAAATTAATCATTATATTAAACAAGTGTCCAAATTTCCAGAGCAACTGTTTAAATCTATCAACAAGTGTCCAAATTTATTTTGTAATTGTCCAAATCGACCACACAAGTGTCCAAATCGACCACACAAGTGTCCAAATCGACCACACAAGTGTCCAAATCGACCACACAAGTGTCCAAATCGACCACACAAGTGTCCAAATCGACCACACAAGTGTCCAAATCGACCACACAAGTGTCCAAATCGACCACACAAGTGTCCAAATCGACCAATCAAGTGTCCAAATCGACCAAACAAGTGTCCGAATCGACCAAACAAGTGTCCAAATCAATCAAAGAAGTATCCAAATCGACCAATCAAGTGTCCAAATCGACCAATCAAGTGTCCAAATCGACCAATCAAGTGTCCAAATCGACCAATCAAGTGTCCAAATCGACCACACAAGTGTCCAAATCGACCACACAAGTGTCCAAATCGACCAATCAAGTGTCCAAATCGACCAAACGAGTGTCTAAAACTACCAAAAAAGTGTCCAAATTGTGTTCGATTTGGAAAAGTTCGGAAAGTGTTCGAGCATCCACCAGAATCCAACGATGGGGGTTGACCCCAGCCCCGCAAGAAAGTAAAGGAGCACCCAGAAGTGTAGAGGATCTTTCAAGGTAAACAAGAGTTACCTTAGAGCTCTGCTGAGGCTCTGTGATGCTCTGCCGGGTATTGGTGTCAACACTGTCTCTCTCTGTCTCCTCTTACACTGTCAAGTGCATGTGTACTGTCTCTCTGTCTCCTCTTACACTGTCTAGTGCGTGTGTACTGTCCCTCTGTCTCCTCTTACACTGTCAAGTGCATGTGTACTGTCTCTCTGTCTCCTCTTACACTGTCTAGTCCATGTGTACTGTCTCTCTGTCTCCTCTTACACTGTCTAGTGCATGTGTACTGTCTCTCTGTCTCCTCTTACACTGTCTAGTCCATGTGTACTGTCTCTCTGTCTCCTCTTACACTGTCTAGTGCATGTGTACTGTCTCTCTGTCTCCTCTTACACTGTCTAGTGCATGTGTACTGTCTCTCTGTCTCCTCTTACACTGTCTAGTGCATGTGTACTGTCTCTCTGTCTCCTCTTACACTGTCTAGTGCATGTGTACAGTCTCTCTGTCTCCTCTTACACTGTCTAGTGCATGTGTACTGTCTCTCTGTCTCCTCTTACACTGTCTAGTGCATGTGTACTGTCTCTGTCTCCTCTTACACTGTCTAGTGCATGTGTACTGTCTCTCTGTCTCCTCTTACACTGTCTAGTGCATGTGTACTGTCTCTCTGTCTCCTCTTACACTGTCTAGTGCATGTGTACTGTCTCTCTGTCTCCTCTTACACTGTCAAGTGCATGTGTACTGTCTCTGTCTCCTCTTACACTGTCTAGTGCATGTGTACTGTCTCTCTGTCTCCTCTTACACTGTCTAGTGCGTGTGTACTGTCTCTCTGTCTCCTCTTACACTGTCTAGTGCATGTGTACTGTCTCTCTGTCTCCTCTTACACTGTCTAGTGCATGTGTACTGTCTCTCTGTCTGTCTACAAGCTTAAATTCCAGCCCTTCCCTACTACTACTATTCAATACAACAGACGGGACCCAGATTCACGAAGCAGTTACGCAAGTACTTACGAACCAAGGGCCAGATTCACGAAGTTGTTACGCAAGTACTTACGAACCTAGGGCCAGATTCACGAAGCAGTTACGCAAGTACTTACAAACTTAGGACCAGATTCACGAAGCAGTTACGCAAGTACTTACAAACTTAGGACCAGATTCACGAAGCAGTTACGTAAGTACTTACGAACTTAGGACCAGATTCACGAAGCAGTTACGTAAGTACTTACGAACTTAGGACCAGATTCACGAAGCAGTTACGCAAGTACTTACGAACCAAGGGCCAGATTCACGAAGCAGTTACGCAAGTACTTACGAATCAAGGGCCAGATTCACGAAGCAGTTACGCAAGTACTTACGAACCAAGGGCCAGATTCACGAAGTTGTTACGCAAGTACTTACGAACCTAGGGACAGATTCACGAAGCAGTTACGCAAATACTTACGAACCTAGGGCCAGATTCACGAAGCAGTTACGTAAGTACTTACGAACTTAGGACCAGATTCACGAAGCAGTTACGCAAGTACTTACGAACCAAGAGCCAAATTCACGAAGCAGTTACGCAAGTACGTACGAACCTAGGGCCAGATTCACGAAGCAGTTACGCAAGCACTTACGAACGTGTACATCTTTCCTCAATCTTTGACGGCTTTGGTTACATTTATTAAACAGTTTACAAGCATGAAAACTTGCCAATCAACTGTTGTTATTGTTATAAACAGCCGCCTGGTGCTTCGGAGCTCATTAACTGTTTAATAATTGTAAACAAAGCCGCCAAAGATTGAGAAAAGATGTACAGGTTCGTAAGTGCTTGCGTAACTTCTTCGTGAATCTGGACCCAGTGGACTCCGTAACAAATGTGACGCATTAGGAGGGAAGACGTGTTGCTCAGATTGCAATGCTCAGTGTAGCATGGAGCTTTAGCTCTTGGACACCACCTTTAAAGCCGTCAGGTCGCCTCGTGTATTTTCTTATAATTTTAAATACTTCTCTCGTCTCTGTGTATGATGTGTGTGTCTTAGAATACTTGACGTATTGCTTGTATATACTTGTATTACCGGTATATTTGTTTGTATAATACCTATAATTACCTGTAAAATACAGTATAATGCCTACAGTGGTGTATAGGATAGATCCCGACCTTCCAGTGGTGTGTAGGTTGGGTCCTGACCTTCCAGTGGTGTGTAGGTTGGGACCTGACCTTCCAGTGGTGTGTAGGTTGGGTCCTGACCTTCCAGTGGTGTGTAGGTTGGGTCCTGATCTTCCAGTGGTGTGTAGGTTGGGACCTGACCTTCCAGTGGTGTGTAGGTTGGGACCTGACCTTCCAGTGGTGTGTAGGTTGGGACCTGACCTTCCAGTGGTGTGTAGGTTAGGATGTAGCCACAAAGGTTGTAAACATTATAACACAGTAGCAAGGTCATAACAGCGAGAGTAAGGTCGTGGTTAGGTTGTGAGTTGCTGAGACAGGTTGACCATGTATACCCGCCATTGTGAGGAAACTTTGTGAAGTAAACTCAGGAAGTATGTCACTGTGTAAACCTCCAGATGACAGGATATGTGGGGCCTTATGTGAGTGTCTCTCTCTCTCTCTCTCTCTCTCTCTCTCTCTCTCTCTCTCTCTCTCTCTCTCTCTCTCTCTCTCTCTCTCTCTCTCTCTCTCTAATGGAAGTTGATGCGGTCACAATGGGGGCCGGTCTACTATAAGGAGGGGCAATGGGAATAACACAGACTTGCCAATGACATTGCCCTATCACCCATTCCGCATTCAACCTGTACAAATGGACGAGACTAACTATTAATGAACCCCACTCCACCTCCATAGATAAGGACGCAGAGGCTTATTACAATCTCTGGGCTTATCTGGGCTGATAGTTACACCGGCCCCTTCACCACCTACGTAAACACGAGGCTTGTTTCACCCGGATCAATGACCCTGTCTCCCCCGAACTTCACTTGTTTGCTTGTAATGTGTTTGTTGTTGCTCGCGAACTGGGTGTTGACCAGACCACACACCACACACTAGTCGATTGACCATTCACAATCGACTTGGGAATGGTCCAGGACGGACCGAAACGTCGTCGTCCCTTCACCTTCTAGTGTGTGGTCTGGTCAACATACTCTAGCCACGTTATTGTGACTCCTCGCCTGCAACTGGGTGTTGATCTGTGCACTACACTGTGTCACTCGCTCATCAAGGCTGTAACTTGCTTAGCCTAAATGAATGTTGGGGTTCAGTTCCTGAGCCAAATTGTGTGCCTTTGTAACGCTTGCCACTACCGCCCACGGGATGGGTATATGGGTCCTCTACTAATCACAGGATCGGTATTGGGTCCCCCGCCACCTACTGGATGGGTGTGGGCTCCACTACCACTCACAGGATATGTATGGGGTCCACTACCACCCATGGGATGGGCATACCTGCTTGATGGGGTTTTACTCCCCAAGCCCGGCCCGAGGCTAGGCTTGACTTGTGAGAGCTTGCTCCACAAGGCTGTTGCTTGGCGCGGCCCGCTCCGCATGGGGGTCCACTACCACCCATGGGGGGAGTATGGGGTGCATAATAAATAAACTAAGCTAAGTTACATTGTAATCTTGAACTATAAAGTCTATGTTAACTGGAAAAGCAGAGATTCGGGAAAGACCTGGGTAAATACTGGTTTATTAACAGGTTTGATGTATGGAACACACTGAGAAAGCTTAATTTACATTCTCAAGACAGTGGAAGAGTTAGTGGTGAGATGATTGATGTGTCTTCCTTTATTTTATCTTTCCTTCTCTTATCCTATTCCTTTCCTTCCTTCAGAGGTGCCATTGGCACCTCTGTTCTTCAATGGCTCTTTTCTGCATTTCCTTCCATATCGCGCACTCCAGTATGCTATTTGATTGTGTAAATTTGGGACCTGGTCCTCCAGTATCTTGCATATATACTATTTGATACCTCTCTCGTCTCCTTTCCACACTGATCATCTTGAGAGCTTTGAGACGGTCTCAGTAATTTAGGTGCTGTGTGGCGTCTATATGCCGTACATGTTCTCTGAATCACTTGAAACCTCTCCGAGCAGTGGTCAAGGCGAGAAAGCACAAGTAATGAGAATAATGAGCACAGTGTGGTGGAATCCTTGGCGGGGTTGAAGGTTATCTTGAGGTTATCTTGAGATGATTTCGGGGCTTTTTAGTGTCCCCGCGGCCCGGTCCTCGACCAGGCCTCCACCCCCAGGAAGCAGCCCGTGACAGCTGACTAACTCCCAGGTACCTATTTACTGCTAGGTAACAGGGGCATTCAGGGTGAAAGAAACTTTGCCCATTTGTTTCTGCCTCGTGCGGGAATCGAACCCGCGCCACAGAATTACGAATCCTGCGCGCTATCCACCAGGCTACGAGGCTCTGATTTTCTCATAATCAAGGTTCTCATAATCAACCTCTAACTGTCCTGGTTGATGCTATGTTGGTTCAGTTATGGTCAGCAAACCTCACGTCGTTTGAGATCATTGTTCCCAGCTCCTCTACGTGGCTCCTTCTCCTTCTGTGAGACTTGATTGTGTCTTGTAACCTGTAGTTTAAGTTCTTCATTTGTACCATGTCCGGGTATCTGGGGCCAGATTCACGAAGCAGTTACGCAAGCACTTTCGAACCTGTCCATCTTTTCTCAATCTTTGGCAGTTTGTTTACAATTATTTAACAGTTAATGAGCTCCGAAGCACCAGGAGGCTGTTTAGAACAATAACAACAGTTGATTGGCAAGTTTTCATGCTTGTAAACTGTTTAATAAATGTAACCAAAGCCGTCAAAGATTGAGGAAAGATGTACACGTTCGTAAGTGCTTGCATAACTGCTTCGTGAATCTGGCAGGAGGTTCGTAAGTGCTTGCGTAACTGCTTCATGAATCTGTGCCCCTGTAATTTACCACTGTTACAAAACGTATGTAATTTTCTGTCACATCGTCGAAGAGATTATTGATATCAGCTTGTAGTTCTTATAGAGCCTTGCATAGAGGTCATTTTCATGCTGATTCTTGTGTCATCTCTAAACGATGACGCGAAGCTGTGACTTGTATTTTTGTCTATATCTGATGTAAGAATAAGGTAAAGCCAACCATCTGACTGTACCCCAGGGCACGGTGCAGGGACTGTGCCCCGAGGTACAGAGCACGGTGCACGGTGCAGGGACTGTGCCCCGAGGTACAGAGCACGGTGCACGGTGCAGGGACTGTGCCCCGAGGTACAGAGCACGGTGCACGGTGCAGGGACTGTGCCCCGAGGTACAGAGCACGGTGCACGGTGCAGGGACTGTGCCCCGAGGTACAGAGCACGGTGCACGGTACTTCGACTTAATGTTGGTTAATTAACTGCTACTTTTTGGCACGAAGGTGACTATCCATCACTTTACCTGTTATTCCGAGTGATCTCATTTTAGTGGCTATCACGTCATGCCACAATTATTAAATGGCTTTTGCAAAGTCCGTGAATGCAACATCAGCCTTTTGCAAAGTCCGTGAATGCAACTTCTATATTTTGCAAAGCCCGTGAATGACACTTCTATATTTTGCAAAGTCCGTGAATGCAACTTCTATATTTTGCAAAGTCCGTGAATGCAACTTCTGCCTTTTGCAAAGTCCGTGAATGCAACTTCTGCCTTTTGCAAAATCCGTGAATGCAACTTCTGCCTTTTGCAAAGTCCGTGAATGCAAAATCTGCCTTTTGCAAAGTCCGTAAGCGCAAAATCTGCCTTTTGCAAAGTCCGTGAATGCAAAATCTGCCTTTTGCAAAGTCCGTGAATGCAAAATCTGCCTTTTGCAAAGTCCGTAAACGCAAAATCTGCCTTTTGCAAAGCCCATGAATGCAGCATCTGCCTTTTGTTTTTTCTTCAAGTGCTTGTTATATATGTTATAGTTATAGATGTTATAGTTATTGTTATAGTTGTTATAGATGGGGTTTTTCTATTGTTTTAACATAGCAGGTTGTGTTAGGAGGGGAAAGCGGGTTGATGGTGAGTTGATCAACGATGCTCGTTGCAACAGGTGTCCCCACCCGGCCTCAACTCTCACACACATGTCTACACTACCAACACGCCTCATTGCACTTCTCACACACCTGACTGCACTGTAAACACGACTCATAAATAATGTAAAACATCTGCACTACACGGTTCACATGTGACTTAAGTGTGATATCTTGTGATATCAGGTGTTCACGTGTGACTTAAGTGTGATATCAGGTGTTCGCGTGTGACTTATGTGTGATATCAGGTGTTCGCGTGTGACTTAAGTGTGATATCAGGTGTTCACGTGTGACTTAAGTGTGATATCAGGTGTTCACGTGTGACTTAAGTGTGATATCAGGTGTTCACGTGTGACTTAAGTGTGATATCATGTGTTCACGTGTGACTTGAGAGCGATATCATGTGTTCACGTGTGACTTAGGAGCGATATCATGTGTTAACATGTGACTTAAGAGCAATATCTTGTGGTAACATGTGTTCACGTGTGACTTCAAAACTATATCATGTGATATCATGTGTTCACGTGTGACTTAAGAACGATATCAGGTGTTCACGTGTGACTTAAGAACGATATCAGGTGTTCACGTGTGACTTAAGACATGTGTAGTGCCTCGCAGATGTCAAGCCGCCTGCTATCACTGTATCTATCGATGATTTCTATGTTGTTTGTTAAGACTTCTCTGGTGATGGTCTGGTTGTGGGAAGAGATTATATGTTCCTTAATGGAGCCCTGTTGCTTATGCATTGCGAGGCACTACACATCAAAAAGTCAACACCAGCAATCAACAGCCAATTAATGCACAACTATATTCTACCCACTTCAAGACTCCGCTCCAATATAGAAGCATCAAGAGGAAGTATGGGTCAATAGGCCCTTTGCAGTTACTTCCATTCTTCCCTTTCACTTATCCAATTTATACCCATTGAACCGTGTTCTGTCTTGTGTTGGTCAAAAGTTTGTTCACCTCATCCAAAACTGTTTCAACATACCACCTCACCCAAATGCGAGTATATAAGACAAGCTGTTTAGCGTTAGAGTTAGTAAAACTCTGTTAAGTGTTTTCAGGTTACAAGTTGTGGGTGTGTAAACTAAAGTCTTTGAAAATGTAATACGTTATTACGAAACGCGTTCAAGCGTCTCGTCAGACTAGAAATAAAAATGAATTTTGGAGAATTGATTTTTCAATTACCATCGACAGTAAAAAGAAACATAAGAAATATTGAGAAAATTCGTGTTAGAATTTTTAATCTTACTTTTTCGGTCATATTTAACAATATATATATATATATATATATATATATATATATATATATATATATATATATATATATATATATATATATCTAGAAAGAAAAACACAAAACATGGGAATAAACCTGAAAAACACCAAATAGTAATAAACTGGAAAATAAAAACTGAAATGAACCTTAAAAACACAGGACAAGGAAGACATAAGGAAAATACAAGATAAGAACTGAAAAATATTGAAGTATACCAGAAATACAGAAATACACCAGAATACACCAGAAAGACAAGAATGCACTAGAAACTACAAAACACAGGATTGACTAAAAATACCTTGTATATATGTGTGTGTACTGGGTGTCTGCTGGTGTGTATTGGGTGTCTGCAGGTGTGTACTGTGTGTGCAGGTGTGTACTGGGTGTCTGCAGGTGTGTACTGGGTGTCGGCTGGTGTGTACTGGGTGTCTGCAGGTGTGTACTGTGTGTGCAGGTGTGTACTGGGTGTCTGCAGGTGTGTACTGGGTGTCGGCTGGTGTGTACTGGGTGTCTGCAGGTGTGTACTGTGTGTGCAGGTGTGTACTGGGTGTCTGCAGGTGTGTACTGGGTGTCGGCTGGTGTGTACTGGGTGTCTCCTGGTGTGTACTGTGTGTCTGCAGGTGTGTACTGGGTGTCTCCTGGTGTGTACTGGGTGTCTGCTGGTGTGTATTGGGTGTCTCCTGGTGTGTACTGTGTGTCTGCAGGTGTGTACTGGGTGTCTCCTGGTGTGTACTGGGTGTCTGCTGGTGTGTATTGGGTGTCTGCTGGTGTGTACTGGGTGTCTGCTGGCGTGTAATGGGTGTCTGCTGGTGTGTACTGGGTGTCTCCTGGTGTGTACTGGGTGTCTGCTGGTGTGTACTGGGTGTCTCCTGGTGTGTACTGGGTGTCTGCTGGTGTGTACTGGGTGTCTCCTGGTGTGTACTGGGTGTCTCCTGGTGTGTACTGGGTGTCTGCTGGTGTGTACTGGGTGTCTGCTGGTGTGTACTGGGTGTCTCCTGGTGTGTACTGGGTGTCTCCTGGTGTGTACTGGGTGTCTGCTGGTGTGTACTGGGTGTCTGCTGGTGTGTACTGGGTGTCTGCTGGTGTGTACTGGGTGTCTCCTGGTGTGTACTGGGTGTCTCCTGGTGTGTACTGGGTGTCTGCTGGTGTGTACTGGGTGTCTGCTGGTGTGTACTGGGTGTCTGCTGGTGTGTACTGGGTGTCTCCTGGTGTGTACTGGGTGTCTCCTGGTGTGTACTGGGTGTCTCCTGGTGTGTACTGGGTGTTTGTGGGTGTAGGAGCGTGATACACGATAGCGTGTGGATGGTATACATATGTGGGAGGTGTGGATGTGGATGTGGGAGGTGTGGATGTGGGAGGTGTGGATGTGGGAGGTGTGGATGTGGGAGGTGTGGATGTGGGAGGTGTGCATGTGGGAGGTGTGGATGTGGGAGGCGTGGATATAGGAGGTGTGGATGTGGGAGGAGTGGATGTGGGAGGTGTGGATGTAGGAGGTGTGGATGTGGGAGGAGTGGATGTGGGAGGTGTGGATGTGGGAGGTGTGGATGTGGGAGGTGTGGCTGTGGGAGGTGTGCATGTGGGAGGTGTGCATGTGGGAGGTGTGGCTGTGGGAGGTGTGGATGTGGGAGGTGTGGATGTGGGAGGAGTGGATGTGGGTGATACATGTCGTTGGTGGATTACGGATGATGTGGAGTAACAGAAAAAAGATCTAATTACCTTCTCAAAACTGCCATTGAGGACGGGCGAGGAGCGGCCATCCCGGGTCGAAGTAGAGTCAGTCCGAGACGTGCCAGAAGAGTCCCTGTGTCCTCTAGTGGGGGAGTCCAGGCGACTCCTCCCAGGGGAGTCCTTGTGGACTTGCGCCGTAGAGTCCAAACGTGTTCTCGAAGGCGAGTCCAAGTGATTACGCGCAGGGGAGTCCACCCGAGACCTGCTGGGTGAATCCACGCGAGAAGAGACGGGCGAACCGGTTCTTTCACTTCGACTGGCGGAATCTGTTCGCTTACGGGTCTTAGGTGTAGCTGAAGACTCTGCCGCCGTGGCCTCGCCCGAACACACGCTGCCATCGCTGCCGTCCTCGTCGTCGTCGTGCCGCGACAAGCCGTTCGTCACGTTGTGGTTGGTGTCGTATTTACGGCACAGTTCCGTCACCGACTGTCTCCTTTCCTCGCCGCTGCTGCCGCTGTCCTCGCCTCTCTCTCGAGCCTCGCCGCCCTCCGGAGACATCTTCCTAGCCGAGGGACGAGAAGGAGCGTCGGAGGGATAGGATACATACGCGCGACGCCTGGACACACCGCTCTCCGCACCGGATAGATAGCTTTTGTCTCGGTTCGATCCGCTCTCCCGAGAGGAGGAGAATCCGGTGTCTCTAGATGACGGAACCGCACTTTCCCTTCCGGCCAAGAGTCCTCCGCCGCTTTCCCGCGCCGAGGTGCGGGTTTCGAACGCGCGGATGCGATCCGTGATGCGCACTTTCTCAGCCTCGCCATTCTGATTGGAGTCGTCCTCGGCGCTTTTGTCCTTTTCCCGCGCTTCCCAGCGGTAGTTGCAGGCGTACGAGGACGGCGAGGGACCGAAGTGGCTGGTGTCGATCCCGTTGCCGTTCACAGCGTCGATGGAACGGTCGCGAGACGCAAGGCGCGAGCTGTAGCCAGAGTCCCGCGAGGTCGAGGTTTCTCGATTAGCTGAATCTCGTGAATAACGCGAGGTGTAGCGAGATGAGGACGAGGCCGCAGGCGGCGGGGATTCGAGCTGGGAATCTGAGCTAAGCCTCGAGTAAGACGGCCTGACGGGGGACTGCCGCAGGCTGCGGCTACTGCGGTATGTATCGGACGAGGCCGAGTATGAGGGTCGAGGCGGCAGCGAGTACTTGCTGGCGAAGGCGCTGCCGTAGGAGCTGCCGTAGGAACTGCTGCTGCTGGAGCTGCCGTAGCTGCTGGTGTAGGAGGAGCGGTCGAGAGACGTCGTTCGCGCCAGATACGCGGCCGAGGACGGAGTTCGGTACGAGGGATAGTGAGTGTAAGACGGGTACCTGGTGCCCACGGTGGGCGTGGATGGTGGCACAGGCATGGTGGCTAGGTCATCACCCGGACCACTTCAGCAACTAAGGATAGGCGAGGCTCACTGTCCATTCACTGTTGTCACTGTGGCAATTTCCTTGTGAACCACCAAAAATCTCACACTGTGGCACTATTCTTGTAGAACACACCACCCAGAATATCACACTGTATCACTATCCTTGCGGAGCACACCACCCAGTATCTGCCACTGTGGCACTGGCCCTCTTAAACACCCAGTACTGTCAGGTGACCTGCCGGGTCAGAGGGCAGCAGTCAGGCTACTGTCCTGGGACAGTACATCACACTGAGTGGTACTGCCTTTAACACCCATCTCACACACACACGAGGGGGGAGGGGGGAACACAGAGGAAACCTTGAGTGACGGCGCAGTAATGGTGGTGAGGAGGTGTGCAGGCCAGTGGGGGCGGAATAGTGCCACTGCCGCCAGCAGCAGCAGTGGGAGAAGATCCAAAGCCAGCCACCCTGCCAGCTCTATATTTAGTGTGCCGGCCGCTGGCTCCCAGTCACTCTACACCCGCCCACACCTGCAACACAACCAAACAGTGTATTAACACACACGCACACTCAAAAATGATGAAACAGGGAGTGTATAACTTTTGGGGAAGTATATAAATATATAAGCGTGAGGACCTCCCTAAATTGGGAGTGTTACTTAGAACATGACAAGTCATTGGGGCACTGACTGTCTCCACCAGGCACACCTGCATCTCCTATCCCCACCTACCCCCCCCCCCCCTTTACACTCCACCGGACACACCTATGATAGATTATTTCTTGCCTTTCATGCCTACTTCTCACATCATCTACCACATCCACGTTATCTCCACCATCACCTCTCCTAAAGTACCTATTTCTCCCATGTCAATTGCAGCATCGCCCCTCCCACAGCACCTGCTACTCCCACGTCAAGTACATAACACCTCCCACGAATCACAATGTGAGAACGGAAGCGGAGGAACAATTTGAAAACGACGTAGCAAATAAAGGAAGTGCTCAACCCAAGCTGTGTTGGAGTTATACCTCGCGGCACTGGAGGATATCAACAGTAACAGAGAAGGTAAGATAAGAGGGCATCTGCACCAGGCAGACACAACTCAGGCTGCTCAACCAGACAATCTCAGAATGCATACTAAAGGACGGAGCAGAAGCCCAATACTCACCACTTTCTGCCATGTATATTGTCAATGCTAATAAGAAACCTGCCAGAAAGTTGGAAGACAGCCAGTGTAGCCCAGTATACAAAGAAGGGAGAGAGACATGAAACACTGAAATACAGCACAGTGTCCCTACCTTGCATACCAAGCAAGGTGATGGAGAAGAGCGTGAGAAAGAGGCTGGCAGCACATGTGGAGAGAAGGGACGATACAGAATGATCAGACAATGGTGGCAGACTGTATATCTATAGATTGTCAGGAAGCCTATGCTATAGTTACCCCACAAAAGACTAGTGTACAATATGGAGAAGCAGGCAGGAATAACAGGGAAGATGGTCCAGCAGACGAAGGAGTACCTAAGCAACAGAAGCCAGAGAGTCACTATGAGGGAATTCTACAGGGGTCAGAATTCGTACCTATCTTGTTACTGATAAATGTAAATTATCTTCCAGAGTGAATAGACTCATTCCTGCCAATGGTTGTTGATGATGCAACAGTTATGAGGTTTAAAACAGATACCAAAAAACAACAAGATGACCTTGATAAAGTGAAAGAACTGTCAAACAATAGTTACTCGAGTTTAACTCAAATAAGTGCAAAGTACTCAAATTAGGTGCAGGGAACAGGAAGCCAAACTCACGGTACCAAACAGATGAAATCCATTATGAATCGAAAAGAAAGTAATGCGTGGGACAACTATCATAAGACCTCTGAGTAAATAACACTTAAGGACATTACACACTACATATGTCAGACCAATCCTGGAATATGCAGCAACACCATGGAATACGCTAACCGGCCAGTATTAGAAATATATGTAAGTTGTGTTTGAAGGCAACAGGAATTTTCTTGGAAATGGCGTAACTATTCTCAGCTCTCTCTAAACAGCCCGTCCTCCTCAAGTTTCCCACCGTCAAGAAACCGTCGTACTAAAGTGCCCTTATCCTAACATACCCGAAGACCCAAAATAGAAAACGGGACAGAATGTCAATTTCACGAGCCGCTGCCTTTTTCTAGTACGACGATTTTTGGCTTTATGTAACACATGCGAACGAAAAGCGACGTTTTTTTGTAGGAGGACAGGTTGGCTTGGAGGACAGGTTGGCTAGGGGGACAGGTTGGCTAGGAGGACAGGTTGGCTAGGAGGACAGGTTGGCTAGGAGGACAGGACAAGTTGGCTAGGAGGACAGGTTGGCTAGGAGGACAGGTTGGCTAGGGGGACAGGTTGGCTAGGAGGACAGGTTGGCTAGGAGGACAGGTTGGCTAGGAGGACACGCTGGCTAGGAGGACAGGTTGGCTAGGGGGACAGGTTGGCTAGGAGGACAGGTTGGCTAGGGGGACAGGTTGGCTAGGAGGACAGGTTGGCTAGGAGGACAGGTTGGCTAGGGGGACAGGTTGGCTAGGACAGGTTGGCTAGGAGGACAGGTTGGCTAGGAGGACACGCTGGCTAGGAGGACAGGTTGGCTAGGAGGACAGGTTGGCTAGGAGGACAGGTTGGCTAAGAGGACAGGTTGGCTAGGAGGACAGGTTGGCTAAGCGAACAGGTTGGCTAAGAGAACAGGTTGGCTAGGAGGACAGGTTGGCTAAGAGGACAGGTTGGCTAAGAGGACAGGTTGGCTAAGAGAACAGGTTGGCTAAGAGAACAGGTTGGCTAGGAGGACAGGTTGGCTAAGCAGACAGGTTGGCTAGGAGGACAGGTTGGCTAGGGGGACAGGTTGGCTAGGAGGACAGGTTGGCTAGGAGGACAGGTTGGCTAGGGGGACAGGTTGCTCTAACAACAGCCACCAGGTGAGGCTTCAGGAAAGCAAAACTGAGCTAAAACTGGAAACTCAGCGCCACAGTGCTCCAGCAATTAACCTTTTCTTCCCCCCCCCCACCCACCCGGCCCCTAGTATAGCCTCCCCACCCGGCCCCTAGTGTAGCCCCCCCCCCTCCCCTCCCAGCCGGCCTCTGATATACGCGAGGCTATACCAGGTGACTGGCACACCACTAACTTGGTATAATGAGACGGTCCTGAGGAAGCTTTTGGCTTCCCCTCCTTGGTCTCCCTAATGTGCCTTCTGGCGGCCCCTGAGGAAGCTCTTGGCTTCCCACCCTTGTCTCTTGGTCCTGGAAGACACATCTGTTTAAGACCACAAGGACAAACCCAGCGTGATAAGTATACATGAAAAAAAGACAGACTTCAGAGTAAGTGAACAGGCTGAACAGGCCTTCTCCGTAACTAACCTGAAACATTATATCATGAAATAAATCATGAAGACATGGCAAAATAATCTCTGAACTCCCTTATTAAAAATAAATCAATAGAGGGAACCATGCAGGGGGAAACTATTAGAGTTCAAGAAGAAAATGAGAGAAAGAAAACAGGAAGTTTAACATGAGAGGGGCGGGGGGGGGGGGAACTCTCATATCCCGTGCTGGACGTACAATCCGAAGAAGAAGTAGAAGAATGGAGGAAGGGGGACGGAATTATCCGGGCAAAGCCCCAAGCCAGTACGACTATATAGCACTTGGAAAGGGGGTCAGGATAAGGATTTGGGATGGGACGGGGGGAGGAAAGAATGATGCCCAACCTCTTATGGACAGTCGGGGATTGAACGCTGACCTGCATGATACAAGACCGTCGCTCTACCGTCCACTGCGAGTCACTCCTGCAGTGATAGCATAGATAAGGGCCAGAGTATCTCCCATGGTCAAATAGTCAGATAATAGACTAGGATAGATTGTTGACGTAATCCCATAATAGACTAGGATAGATTATTGAAGTAACCATGTCATAAATTACAATAGATTGTTAAATTAATCACATCATTGACTACGATAGATTGCTAAAGTAATAACATAATAGACCGATAGATTGCTAAAGTAGTAATATAATAGACCGATAGATTGCTGAAGTACACACACACATAATAGACTACGATAGATTCTTAAAGTAATCACATAATAGACTTCGATAGATTCCTAAAGTAATTACATAATAGACTAGGATAGATAGTTGAAGTAATCACATCAAGGCTTGGTCTTTGGTGTGTGGGCGGGCTAGGAGGGCCAAGGCTTCGTCAGGCGCCCCCTGTGGGCCCCGTGTCCAAAGGGGGGCCCCTCACGTTTTCAGGGGGCCCGAGGCCCTACTCAAACAGGGGGGGGCTCCTTGCCAGCCAGGCACCCCCCCCCCCCCCGTGTGAACTCACAAACCCTATGTTTATAACAATAACAACTTGAGTTGTAAAGTTTCGAAGCTCAAACTGCTTCAAATATGTACACAGATCCGCCATGGTTGAGGAAAGATGTATATGTTTCGTAAATACTTAACTAGTTCCGGACTCCCCACAAGAGTCCTTCAGAGAGTCCTTTATCTCGTTATCGCTGGACGTGAGAAGACGTCCTAACCGACGTTGCAAGGAAGAGAAAGTTGCACTGGAGAGGAATAACAAGCAGTGTTATCTTGACTACCTTGAGGTGCTTCCGGGGCTTAGTGTCCCCGCGGCCCGGTCGTCGACCAGGCCTCCTGGTTGCTGGACTGGTCAACCAGCACAACTGTTGAGCACTTAAAGTTGTTGCACAACTTTAAGATCTGGGAGCCATATTGATCATGGCATACGTCAATGATCTAAGAAATATATACGCATATAGGTAAATAAGGACACATACTCATACTTGTCATAGACTTGAGGATACATACTCATACTTGTCATAAACTTGAGGATACATACTCATACTTGTCATAGACTTGAGGATACATACTCATACTTGTCATAAACTTGAGGATACATACTCATACTTGTCATAGACTTGAGGATACATACTCATACTTGTCATAAACTTGAGGATACATACTCATACTTGTCATAGACTTGAGGATACATACTCATACTTGTCGTAGACTTGAGGATACATACTCATATTCCAAGAAACAGACAGACTGAAAGATCTTGGAGTTGATATCACACCAAACCTGTCTCCTGAAGCCCACATCAAAAGAATAACATCGGCGGCATATGCGAGGCTGGTTAACATCAGAACAACCTTCAGGAACCCGTGTAAGGAATCATTCAGAATGTTGTATACCACATATGTAAGACCAATCGTGGAGTATGCGGCCCCAGCATGGAGCCCGTACATTGTCAAGCACAAGACGAAGCTGGAAAAAGTTCAGAGGTATGCCACTAGGCTAGTCCCAGAACTGAGAGGCATGAGTTACGAGGAAAGGCTGCGGGAAATGTACGTCACGACATTGGAAGACAGAAGAGTATGGAGGAGACATGATCACTACTTACAAAATTCTCAGGGGAATTGACAGGGTAAACAAGGATGGATTATTCAACACTGGTGGTACGCGAACAAGGGGACACAGGTGGAAACTAAGTACCCACATGAGCCACAGGGACATTAGAAAGAACTTTTTCAGTGTTAGAGTAGTTAACAGATGGAATGCATTAGACAGTGATGTGGTGGAGGCTGACTCCATACACAGTTTCAAGTGTAGATATGATAGAGCCCAGTAGGCTCAGGAACCTGTACACCAGTTGATTGACAGTTGAGAGGCGGGACCGAAGTTCAACATTCACAAGCACAAGTAGGTGAGTACATCTAAGTGAGTACTGTGTAGACCCCTTGCTATATATATTATTCAACTCCTGACCCCTTCCAAGTGCTATATAGTCGTAATGGCTTGACACTTTCCCTTGATAATTCCCTTCCCTTCCTCACTGGAAATGGGAGAACTACCAGGCTCTTAGACAAAGGCTAATGTTGCTGCAATACACAAGAAAGTGTGAAATACAAGAAGAGTTTGACCAGAGACCAGTAACACAAGCAAGCAAGCATCCCCTGCAAGTTACCGGAGAGTGATCTTAAGCAGATTCGTAAAAGATCTTTGAACAGCTTCGGGTTCCGGGTTCGATCCCCGGTGGAGGCGAAAACAATCTGTTCACCTAGCAGTAAATAGGTACCTGGGAGTCAGACAGCTGCTACGGGTTGCTTCCTGTGTGGGGGGGGGGGGTAACAAAAAGGAGGCCTGGTCGAGGATCGGGCCGCGGGGACGCTAAATCCCGAAATCATTTCAAGATAACCTCAATCATATAAAGGTTATTAACATGATTGAGACATTAAAATCCTCAAACATCAAAATACCAGCACGGATTTATGGGAGGAAAATCCTAGTCACAAATTCATTAAGAGTTTACAACCAGATAACATCAACACAGATGGCTGCCTTGAAAATCTACACAATTATGTGTCATATATTATCTTCCCTGGAGATTTCAATATACACATTGCATAATAGAGGACAAAATACAATAACATTACAACAGATAATCACGCTGGAATCAAACACAAGCCAGTTCCTATTATCTATCGTCCAGACTTTGTGACAAATTCAGACGATAGACAATAGGAACGGCAGACTTCAGGGTAAGTCTGCCGGATGGATGTTCGACAAAAGAAGGTAGAGCAGCGTCTCTAGACAGGGGGGAATGAGACAGAGGGGACTAATAGGGACGGCTGTGGGGACGGGAACGTCTCTCCAGACAGGGAGATGAGGTAGACAGCTGCGGGTTCAGTGTGGGACGCTGGAAGCCTCTAGCCTGGAACTCTCCGCCGTACAAAAGATAATCAATACTAATCTGCAAGTTGCGTTATCTGCTGCATTTTGGTCTTCCCTACCTCGCCCCGGGTGTCTTACCTTACTTCCCTCCCTCCTGCCTTTGACCTGCCCTTGACCTACCCTTTGTCTCATGCGTCATGTTGACCTGCACAGGTCGCTGCAGGACGTGTTTTGATGCGGACTTCACATCCACATTCTAAAAGGTCTTTAACCCATTTTCTGTTCATGGATTAGCTAGTGGCCCTGCATTCGTTGGCTGCTTGACCTAGTGGCGTGATATTGTGATTAGATTTGTCACGCAGCTGTCCAGGTGGTGACCTTGTGTATTCACTCACCTAGTTGTGCTTGCGGGGGTTGAGCTTTGCCTCTTTGGTCCCGCCTCTCGTCTTTCAATCAACTGGTGTACAGATTCTGGAGCCTACTGGGCTCTATCATATCTACACTTGAAACTGTGTATGGAGTCAGCCTCCACCACATCACTGCCTAATGCATTCCATCTGTTAACTACTCTGACACTGAAAAAGTTCTTTCTAATGCCTCTGTGGTTCATTTGGGTACTAAGTTTCCACCTGTGTCCCCCCCTTGTTAGTGTTTCACCCGTGCTGAATAGTTTGACTTTATCCACCCTGTCAATTCCCCTGAGAATTTTGTAAGTGGTGATCAGGTCTCCCTTTACTTTTCTGTCTGCCAGGGACGTAAGGTTTAGCTCCTGTAGCCTTTCCTCGTAGCTCGATTCCTTACACAAGTTTCTAAAGGAAGTTCTTATGTTGGCCAGTCTAGCATATGCCGCTGATGATATCTTTTTGATGTGGGCCTCTGGGGACAGGTTCGGTGTGATATCAACCCCCAGATCTTTCTCTCTATTTGACTCTTGCAGGATTTAAACTCCCAGGTGGTACCTTGTGTTCAGCCTCCTGCTCCCTTCACCTAATTTCATTACTTTACACTTTCCTGAGTTGAGCTTTGGTAGTTTTCTGTGTGTACTCACCTAGTGGCACGTGTGTGTGTGTGCGTGTGTGTGTGTGTGTGTGTGTGTGTGTGTGTGTGTGTGTGTGTGTGTGTGTGTGTGTGTGTGTGTGTGTGTGTGTGTGTGTGACCAGGTCCTGCTGATGGTCGAGTGTACTAAGCATCCTTGTATCAGCCATTACCAGAAACTTTAGCAGCTCCCCTCCCCCCCCCCCCCTCACGTTAGCATCTCTCTGTAGTTCGACAAATATAACTGCAGGTAGACTGACTGGGACGACTGGAGGTGACTGCTGTCGTGTGGTGAGAGAGACTGTGGGAGCCTCTCACAGGGAAGATGTGTTGAGTGTGAGGCCTAAACTGGCTGTGTGGTGATGGTGAGAATGGTGCCTCTTAAACACCTGCCACACTCCAATCACCACCACCATCAGGTATCAACCACACCTGCTACCACCGTCACCACCACTACCACGACCACCACAACTAGCGCCTCTGAGCTGGATGGTCTCGCGTCATGCAGGTCGGCGTTCAATCCCCGACCGTCCAAGTGGTTGGGCACCATTCCTTCTCCCCCCGTCGTATCCCAAATCCTTATCCTGACCTCTTCCCAGTACTATACAGTCGCAATGGCTTGGCGCATTCCCCTCATAGTTAACGTCCCTCTTTCCCCACAACCATTAAAACTACCACAACCACACCCATCACCACCACAAAGACCACCACTATCAACCCAACCACCACCCTAGCAGTCTGGAAAGAGACAAACGTAGTCCCCCATTATTCAAAAGGAAGGTTGGGAAGGGACAGGGGGCGCTCACCCCCAGACCAGTCTAGGGAAGGGACAGGGGGCGCTCACCCCCAGACCAGTCTAGGGAAGGGACAGGGGGCGCTCACCCCCAGACCAGTCTAGGGAAGGGACAGGGGGCGCTCACCCCCAGACCAGTCTAGGGAAGGGACAGGGGGCGCTCACCCCCAGACCAGTCTAGGGAAGGGACAGGGGGCGCTCACCCCCAGATCAGTCTCACTCACAAGTGTTCCAAGGAAAATGCTGAACAAAAGTAATCATGGTGAGAATTGCTGAACACCTGGGGAACATAAACTGTGTAAACCCCCAACCTGTACTTAGCCTTAGCTCGTTCAACCGTAGGTTAGGTTAGGTTAAGTTAGATTAGATTAGTTTTTGTTGGGTTAGGTTAGGTGTTTAGGTTGTGTTGGGAAATTTTGTATCTACAGTACGTGGGTGAAGCATTTACAGGGAACCCACCAGTCTTGGGACACATGTGTGACCCACCAGTGTTGACACACATGTGTGACCCACCAGTGTTGACACACATGTGTGACCCACCAGTGTTGACACACATGTGTGACCCACCAGTGTTGACACACATGTGTGACCCACCAGTGTTGACACACATGTGTGACCCACCAGTGTTGACACACATGTATGACCCACCAGTATTGACACACATGTGTGACCCACCAGTGTTGACACACATGTGTGACCCACCAGTGTTGACACACATGTGTGACCCACCAGTGTTGACACACATGTGTGACCCACCAGTGTTGGGACACATGTGTGACCCACCAGTGTTGACACACATGTGTGACCCACCAGTGTTGGGACACATGTGTGACCCACCAGTGTTGACACACATGTATGACCCACCAGTATTGACACACATGTGTGACCCACCAGTGTTGACACACATGTGTGACCCACCAGTGTTGACACACATGTGTGACCCACCAGTGTTGACACACATGTGTGACCCACCAGTATTGACACACATGTGTGACCCACCAGTGTTGACACACGTGTGACCCACCAGTGTTGACACACATGTGTGACCCACCAGTGTTGACACACATGTGTGACCCACCAGTGTTGACACACATGTGTGACCCACCAGTGTTGACACACATGTGTGACCCACCAGTGTTGACACACATGTGTGACCCACCAGTGTTGACACACATGTGTGACCCACCAGTGTTGACACACATGTGTGACCCACCAGTTTTTTTTATTATTATTATTATTATTTTCTACCACAGACGTGGCCACACATTTACAATGCTAACCAGCATATATACATTTTCTTCTGTCCTCCATGGACAGGGTTAGAGAAGTGTTAAACATATAGTTCAAGGGTTTATTGAACACTCAACAACAGAAGGTGATTCGGTGCTTTTAAAATGCTAAGCTAACCTACATACGTAAATACATAGATACACAGATTTACGTATGCCCTACATAAAGTGTTTGATGTGTCTTTTACATAGTGTCATTAATGTACATTCACAAAGGTGAAATGTAATTCTGATCAGCTTCCATATATACTTTATACCCATACATATACACACACACACACACATATACATACATATATACACACACATGCATTCACATACATTTGTCTCATTTACTCTGACAGGGTGAGATAGCTGATAAAGAAACTAGTGTGCAATTAAGCACTTAATCACTTAAGGTGATGAAGGTGCTTTTACAAGCTCAGGTTATATAGTTACATCATATATATATATACATTGTATAATTGATATATTACATGGTCAATCTTGGATACAAGTCCAATATATCATCAAGTGTTCCAGTACTCATATAGTAATTACAGAGTTCAGCATACCTTAGCCCAGGAGGGCGAAAGTCAGTCAGTATGCGACATTCTACAATATAATGTTCAAGAGAGTGCATGTTTTCTCTTTCACAAAGTTGACCCACCAGTGGTAGTTTTACTCCAGTAGTACACACCAGTAACCACCTGAGACTAAATCTGATATGGAAAACCAACCTACCCTCTCGATCCACTGACCCACCTACCCTCCCGACCCACCTACCCTCTCGACCCACTGACCCACCTACCCACTATCCTGATACAAGCCTGCCGCCAGTCCTACCCATTGACTGGCATACCCGACCCACCCCTCACCCCCTGAGACGAGCCCACCCTCCCAACCCACCCCCTCACCCCACCCTCCCAACCCACCCCCGCCAAAGCCTTTATTATTAACACATGATCAACGTCAACTGTGAGAGGAATGTTCGTCCATTCAAGGTCTCCGTGGTACAGTCGGCTTCGTTCTCGACTCACAATCGGGAATCCCGGGGTTCAAATCCCTGGCGGGATGGCAACGGTTGGGCACATTTCCCATCACCTAATGCCTCTGTTCACCTAGCAGTCAATAGGAATCAGCCTAACTCGAGAGTTAGGCAACTGTTGTGGGGGTTGCCTCCTAGGGGGAGGGGGGGTCAGTGGTTCCACCATTGGGGGTGGGGACCTCGATATATGATAGGCTGCCTGTCCCCGAGAAAATGAATTATAGATAAATCAGCTTTGTCTCAGATTCAGCAAAAATCAATCCATATTGATACAGGGGGCTGTTGGGACCCGCATGCGTGCCGGTACGTCTGTCAGCAGCAACCCTTCGACCTCTCCAGCGCTCCTAACGTCACTAAAATGGTGTACTAAAGTGCCCGAACCTAACCTAACCAGGGATCCATAAATAAAAAACGGGACATCACGCCAATTTGACGAACAGCTGTGATTTATAGTACATTAGTTTTTGGCCGTAGGAGAGATTTATACGTCAAAATGCGATGTACTCTTCCAGAGAACGGGGTTCGAGCCCATGCCGGAATGTGCCGGAAACACCACAAAAACCAAACGATACAATACAACTTTCTTGTAAACATCTGAGTGTATACGGCAACTGTGCCGTCATGGAGGATGCAACACACTTTCAGCACAACAACATACACAACACATCAAATTCCAACTCCTTTATTTTTCAACTTCTGATTACTATCAGAAGAAAGCACCAAGCCAGAACGACTATATAGCACTTGGAAGGGGTCAGGATAAGGATTTGGGATGGGACGGGGGAGAGGAATGGTGCTCAACCACTTGTGGACGGTCGGTTATTGAACGCCGACCTGCAGGAAGTGAGATCTTCGCTGTGCCGACCAATCCAAGTGGTTGGACGACGTGTTGACTGAGTGACTGGTTTGACTATGTCTGACTGTGAATCACAGCCTGGTTGATCAGACAGCTTCAATATCCCGAACGTTTCCTGAGAAACTTTCATCTCATTATAGAACTCACTTTTACGTGAAAGCTTTTGCTTTTTTGCGCTCTATAATTATAACATAGCCACACACCCCTGGGGCCTGACGGCTGAGAGGACAGCGCTCGGGATTCGTAGTCCTAAGGTTCCTGGTTTCGATACCCGGTGGAGGCGGAAACAAATGGGCAGAGTTTCTTTCACCTTGATGTCCTGTTCACCTAGCAGTAAATAGGTACTTGGGAGTTAGACAGCTGGTACGGGCTGCTTCCTGGGGGTGTGTAACAAAAAGGAGGCCTGGTCGAGGACCGGGCCGCGGGGACGCTAAGCCCCGAAATCATCTCAAGATAACCACCCCATCTCCCACAACAGTCACGGGAACTAAACCTCACGTCGCTGGAAGACAGAAGAGCTACGGGAGACATGATCACCACATACAAGATTAGAGTACCACAGGGGGGGGGCCTGGTGGATAGCGCACAGGACTCGAAATTCTGTGGCGCGGGTTCGATTCTCGCACCAGACAAAAACAAATGGGCAAAGTTTCTTTCACCCTGAATGCCCCCTGTTACCTAGCAGTAATTAGGTACCTGGGAGTTAGTCAGCTGTCACGGGCTATTTCCTGGGGTGTGTGTGTGTGTGTGGTGTGGGGAAAAAAAAAGTAGTTAGTAAACAGTTGATTGACAGTTGAGAGGCGCCGAAAGAGCAAAGCTCAACCCCCGCAAAACACAACTAGGTGAATACAGGGGTTCGTGGTGATAGGCTGTACCACAGTGGTGGGAGGCAGTACCACAGTGGTGGGAGGCAGTACCACAGTGGTGGCAGGCAGTGCCACAGTGGTGATAGGCAGTACCACAGTGGTGATAGGCAGTACCACAGTGGTGATAGGCAGTACCACAGTGGTGATAGGCAGTACCACAGTGGTGATAGGCAGTACCACAGTGGTGATAGGCAGTACCACAGTGGTGATAGGCAGTACCACAGTGGTGATAGGCAGTACCACAGTGGTGATAGGCAGTACCACAGTGGTGATAGGCAGTACCACAGTGGTGGCAGGCAGTACCACAGTGGTGATAGGCAGTACCACAGTGGTGATAGGCAGTACCACAGTGGTGATAGGCAGTACCACAGTGGTGATAGGCAGTACCACAGTGGTGGCAGGCAGTACCACAGTGGTGGCAGGCAGTACCACAGTGGTGGCAGGCAGTACCACAGTGGTGGCAGGCAGTACCCCAGTGGTGGCAGGCAGTAACCACAGTGGTGGCAGGCAGTACCCCAGTGGTGGCAGGCAGTAACCACAGTGGTGGCAGGCAGACTGCACCATTACACCAGAAACAAGTACCTACCAACAAGTATTTTGGTCACCATCCGACCAAACCCACCATGGGAAAGCCCAACATTCCTGCCTGCTTACTCTATCCATTAAATCTCTTTCCTCTTTCGTATTTTTTCTATTTTCAAATAATTATTTATTCTTTCATATTCTTCTATCGAATTCGAGGTCTGCAAATTCATTGCATATAAATAGGTGACATCTTGTGATCCATCTATATGAAACTTGCAATGGTTTTTGGATACAGGTTCGCGAGTTTGGTCACGTGGAAGTCAATTCCCACACCACTGTCATCCACCTTCACCCATTCACTATTTCAATCTTTGACCAGGATTCATCAAGGATTTTAAGTAGCTACTGACGAGACCTGTGGATCTTTCCCCAATCATGGCGGGTTTGTTTACATATATTCAACAGGTGTATGAGCGACTATAAGAAATATTGCCGGAACAACCGTGGACATCTTCAAGAGAAAACTGGACTGTTTTCTAAGAGAAGTTCCGGACCAACCGGGCTGTGGTGGGTATGTGAGCCTGCGGGCCGCTCCAAGCAACAGCCTGGTGGACCAAACTCTCACAAGTCAAGCCTGGCCTCGGGCCGGGCTTGGGGAGTAGAAGAACTCCCAGAACCCCATCAACCAGGTATATGTGGGCCTGCGGGCCGCTCCAAGTAACAGCCTGGTGGACCAAACTCTCACAAGTCAAGCCTGGCCTCGGGCCAGGCTTGGGGAGTAGAAGAACTCCCAGAACCCCATCAAGCAGGAGCTCCGAAACACTACGAGGTTGTTTACAACCATAACAACCTTGGGTTGTGAAGTTTCCCAGCTCGTAAACTGTTTAATATACACACTAAGCCGCCACGATGGAGGAAAGATGTAAAGGTTTCGTTTTTTTCGTCATTTGTGAGAAGTTTGAGGGTTGTTAAGAGGTTGGGTGCCGCCCAGGGTGTTCCAGTACTAACAATATCCCCGGTGCCAACTGGTGCCAACTGGTGTCACAAACACCACCTGCCACTTCTTGGCCTTGGGCCCCTACCTTATTTTCCCCCTTTGCCACTCCGTAAGAAAAAGCGACTGTTGTTGCCTAACCATTGAAAATACAGCTGTTTTCCTAACCATACCTGTTAAAAAAAAAAAGCTGTTTTGTCTAGCCAAAAGGATACGAACCCAACCAACCCCCTTAACCCGTCGAATGTAAAGCACAGAAAACGTCAAAATTACGGTGATTAGATTGTTAATAATACGTTACTTTTGTTAATGAGTTGGTAGATTCCGTTAAAAGAGCGACCTACATCGAGCCAACTGAAAACAGCCAATAGTTATTTTTCACTGCCCGATAAAGACTATTTTTAGCTACTTCTTAAGCTACATTTGAAATAAATCGTAAAAAAAAATTAATTGTTTAAAAAAATGCATTATCACTGAAAATGTCGAAAACAGTTGCGGACTATTCTTTCATATTGTTATAACTTTTCAATGCCAAGAATTATATAAGACAATGATATTCAATATATTCTAAATTTTATATAGTTTTTTTACCAGAGAAAGTATCTTATCTATTTTTTTTTTTGCGGTGTATTTTATTAGTATTTCCTTTTTGCGGTGCATTTTAGATGGAAATTCAATCGTAAAATACATATATATTTTTTCACTTATATACTATTATCTTGGTAAACTTTTCACCCTATTTTATTCAATATTGACACAAAAAACGCTTAACACGTTAAATTAATTAATAAGTGCAAACAAGGCCGCCATGATTAAAGAAAGATGAACAGGTTTCGTATTTGGTTGGCTAGTTAAGTGGTTATGGCCTGGGTGACAGTCATAATACACCATCCAGGAAGTTCACTTTGACAGTTGCCTTCCAACCTTGGTGGGAGGAGGTGCTCGTCTCGTGCAGTCCCGTGATGCCGGGCAGGAGGCTGTTGTTCAACACTATATGTCTGGTGTTGGCAGGCAGGCTGTACCAGTAATGTCCCCCCCCCCCCCTCTCTCTCTCTCTCTCTCTCTCTCTCTCTCTCTCTCTCTCTCTCTCTCTCCTACAGTATAACTAAATAACACACAGTTGGTTTATCAAACACAATCCATAGAGTCTAAGTTAACAATATATGATCAAATTTTTTGGGTGCTTTAAAGGATAATTATTGTGGTATGAAACTGTGGAAAAAGACAGTTGTGGGTGGTGTGTGGGGGGACCTACCTTGAGATGATTTCAGGGCTTAGCGTCCCCGCGACCCGGTCCTCGACCAGTCCTCCTGGTTGCTGGACTGGTCAACCAGGGTATTGGACGCGGCTGCTCGCAGCATGACGTATGAGTCACAGATCAGGTATCCTTTGGAGGTGTTTATCAAGTTCTCTCTTGAACACTGTGAGAGGTCGGCCAGTTATGTCCCTTATATGTAGTGGAAGCGTGTTGAACAGTCTTGGGCCTCTGATGTTGATAGTTCTCTCTTGAACACTGTGAGGGGTCGGCCAGTTATGTCCCTTATGTGTAGCGGAAACGTGTTGAACAGTCTCGGGCCTCTGATGTTGATAGTTCTCTCTTGAACGCTGTGAGGGGTCGGCCAGTTATGTCCCTTATGTGTAGCGGAAGCGTGTTGAACAGTCTCGGGCCTCTGGTGTTGATAGTTCTCTCTTGAACACTGTGAGGGGTCGGCCAGTTATGTCCTTTATGTGTAGTGGAAGCGTGTTGAACAGTCTCGGGCCTCTGATGTTGATAGTTCTCTCTTGAACACTGTGAGGGGTCGGCCAGTTATGTCCTTTATGTGTAGTGGAAGCGTGTTGAACAGTCTCGGGTCTCTGATGTTGATAGTTCTCTCTCTTGAACACTGTGAGGGGTCGGCCAGTTATGTCCTTTATGTGTAGCGGAAGCGTGTTGAACAGTCTCGGGCCTCTGATGTTGATAGTTCTCTCTTGAACACTGTGAGGGGTCGGCCAGTTATGTCCTTTATGTGTAGTGGAAGCGTGTTGAACAGTGTCGGGTCTCTGATGTTGATAGTTCTCTCTCTTGAACACTGTGAGGGGTCGGCCAGTTATATCCCTTATGCGTAGTGGAAGCGTGTTGAACAGTCTCGGGCCTCTGATGTTGATAGTTCTCTCTTGAACACTGTGAGGGGTCGGCCAGTTATGTCCCTTATGTGTAGTGGAAGCGTGTTGAACAGTCTCGGGCCTCTGATGTTGATAGAGTTCGCTCTCAGAGTACCTGTTGCACCTCTGCTCTTTGACGGGGGTATTCTGCACATCCTGCCATGCCTTCTGGTCTCATGTGATGTTATTTCTGTGTGCAGGTTTGGGACCAGCCCTTATTTTCCACGTGTAAATTATTATGTATCTCTCCCGCCTGCGCTCAAGGGAATACAGATTTGGGCATTTTAGTCGGTCCCAGTAGTTTCCAAGTCCCAATAAGTCCCAATAGGTCTCCAGGTCAGCAATTTCACCAGCTTTGAAAGGGGCTGTCATTGTGCAACAGTATTCCACTCTGGAGAGCACTAGCGTCTTGAAAAGTATCATCATCGGTATAGCATTTCTAGTGTGAAAGGTTCTTGTTATCCAACCTGACATTTTTCTTGCAGTTGTGACGGCTAATTTATTGTGTTCTTTAAAGGTAAGGTCTTCCGACATGAGTACACCCAGATCTTTTAAATTGCCTTTTCGTTCTATGTTAAGATTTGACTGCGTTTTGTACGTGGTTCCCCTTTTTATATTTTCACTTTTTCCGTAGCTCATGAGCTGAAACCTATCTTCGTTGAACACCATATTATTCTCTGTAGCCCATTGAAAGACCTGATCTACATCTGATTGGAGGTTTGCCGTGTCCTCTATGTTGCCTACTCTCATGAAGATCCTAGTGTCATCTGCAAAGGATGATACAGTGCTATAGGTTGTGTTCTTGTCTATGTCTGATATGAGGACGAGAAAAAGTACTGGAGCAAGCACAGTACCCTGGGGGACTGAACTCTTCACGGATGATGGTCCGGATTTTATTTTGTTGACTATTACACATTGAATTCTGTTAGTCAGGAAATTGTAGACCCGTCTGCCTATTTTTCCGATAATTCCTTTTGAACGCATTTTGTGTGCAATAACACCATGGTCACATTTGTCGAAGGCTTTTGCGATATCTGTTTAAATTACATTAGTGTTTTGCTTGTCTTCCACAACATCTAAGGCCATGTCATAAGGGTCCAGCACCTGTGCTGGGCAAGAGCGCCTAATAGCGCGAGAGAGAGCAAGAGACGGGGGCGAGGGTAGTGTGTAAAGGCCTGGGTACCGAGCACCGTAGGGTACCATATGTACCGTATAAATACACTATTGCCTCGCGCTTACACTCAATCTACTCAGCCAAGTGTGTCAGCCTAGGACCTTACTATAGACTTGCACGTCACAACTATAATACAGCAGAAACCCTGGTCCCTTATGTAACTATATTACAGCAGAAACCCTGGTCCCTTAAGCAACTATAATACAGCAGAAACCACGGTCCCTTAAGTAACTATAATACAGCAGAAACCACGGTCTCTTAAGTAACTATAATACAGCAGAAACCACGGTCTCTTAAGTAACTCTGAAAACAAATCTTTAAAGAAAGGAAGACTGTGCAGCTACATAGAGAGCTGTGCATAGGTCGTTAACCCAGTTCCCAATTGGACCTTGGCGACTGGCTAGTGTTTGGGGGGAGGGGTAGTTTTCGACGAGAGGGGGGAGAGGGTGCTCTGAACGTGCACCTTGGCAGCTGCAGCATCTGTGCTCACCTACTTGTGCTTGCGGGGGTTGAGCTTCGGTTCCTTGGTCCCGCCTCCTAACTGTCAATCTGTGCCTCCCCTCCCCCCCCCCACACACACACTTAGTAGGGAGGTTGACCGTGGCTGTAGACAATCTGTCGATACAACTAATATGCAAGAGGAATGTGCAAAGGCACAGAATGCACATTCATACATCCCCGAAAATGCCGGAACACATTAGGGCTTTGTAAATGTCGTTTTGGCACAGTGTGCAGATATTTCCACCCTTAGCTTTGCAAACTCAATTACTGAGAGAAAATGCTGTGATCTTAAGTGCCCCGATTTCCACGTGAGAGGTACACAGCGCTATATAAGAGAAGAGGTCCAATATAATACCTGGAAGTTTTTAGAGGCCGGCAGAAACAGAGAGGAACAGACAGGCAGAAACAGAGAGGAACAGACAGACAGAAATGTTGCAGGAGTATGGACGGGGAGACTGAAGTGTCCAAGGTTGGAGTATAATTGACCATCAGGTACAAACATACTACACCCACCAATTACACAGAAACTACCACACTCCCCAGCACTATTACCAAAACTGGACAAACCATTGCAAGAACAGCACACCCTGGGTCAGGGTGGAGAGGGGACCAACCAACACCCTCCAGAAGTGACACACAATATGGAAAATCATTCATATTTGCAAACATACAAGGCCTAAAGTCGAAATCAAGAAATAAAGTTAAGTTCATAAATGGCCTCCTATTAGAGTCAAACTCAATATTTGGGGCATTCACGGAAACTCACACGAAAGATTACATGGATAGTGAAATCTGTATTCCAAAATATAATTTATATAGATTTATAACGGCGACCCAGAGGGGAAACGCCTCCTACGTCCTCGGGTTCTGTCCGGATACGGACGAGCTCCAAGAGATCCATAACCTTTAAACACTCATTGTATTAACTAATGTACATCCTGTAACCTTTAAATATCTAATAAAGCACAACAAAACACAAAAGGAAGGGGGTGGTATGAGAAAAGCACACAGAAACTGTATAGGAGGGGACCTAAACATTCCCTCTAATGCGTTATGTGTGGTTTCCTCTGGCTAAGGGTCCCCTTCCAGCCAGAGATGGTACTCCCTTCCATTTATATAGATGTGATAGAGAAATTCTATCACGTATAGAGGTCTGCATATTAAAGAGAACCTGGTATGCAGAGCTACTGAACTCAACCAATGAGGTGGTGGAGGTACTTGGAATCGAGGTAGAAAAATTAACCTAATTATTAGTCTAATATATAAACCACCTGATGCAACGTTTGAGGAATTCACAAAGCAGATGCACAAAATAAAAAAGATCCTTAATAATCTAAAAAACCCAGTTCCAGATATTATCTTCCTTGGAGACGTCAATCTATCCAGTTTTAGATGAAGAATTGCAATCTATAATATCATAGCAAGAAACCAACCTGGAAATAATCAACCACAGGTCAAAGAACTCTTGAGATTATGTGACAAAATCTCGCTCAATCAGCATATTACAGATGCAGACGATGAGTCACATTAGCATGGCTAAAGAAATGTGCCTGTCTCTACTTCCTCATCACAATCGACTTGAGAATGGTCCAGGACGGACCGAAACGTCGTCGTCCCTTCACCTTCTAGTGTGTGGTCTGGTCAGCAGATTACAGAACCAACTTGAAACGAAAACATGCTGGACCTAATATTCACAAGCAATGAAGAGCTAATCAGAGGCATTACAATATCGGATATTACATACTCAGGCCATAAGCTCATTGAAATGCAAACTAACATTAATACCGGTAGTAGATCCAAGAGAACCAACAAGCGAGAATGGTTATTCAATCAATTCAATTTCAACAATAAGAGGATCGACTGGGAAAAAAATATATACCTTGCAACCATTCAATGGGAGACGGTCTTAAGCGACAAAACTCCCACACAGGGAATAGCTCAACTGACAGCTGAAGCATACAAGATCTGCTTGAAGCACGTGCCTGTGAAGAGGGTCAGAAAGTGGACCACTTTAGACTAAAAACTTCCACCAGTATTGGACCCTTAATTACAACCGAAGGTACATACACAAAGGACAACAAAGAAATTTCTGAAATTCTAAAAAGCCAGTATGAGGCACACCAATAAACATGAAAATTGAAGATCCAGACAGCTTATTTATGAATGACATCCAAGCTGCATATAATATAACGGATATTAACACGAACTCAGAAGACTTAAAGAGAAATTGACAACATGCCCATGCACTCAGCCCCTGGTCCTGACTCATGGAATTCAGTGTTCATAAAGAAATGTAAAGTACCAGTAGCGCGAACACTTAGTGTAATATGGAGCAGCCTGGATACAGGGGAGAAACTCCTTGACCGTGAAGAGAGCAAGACGTTGTTGTTTTAGATTCAGCTACTGGGGAACAAAATGTTGCAAGTAGCACGGACTATGGTGAGCCCATAGTGTACTTACCTGGCACAGGAGTGGGGCTGTAACAAGTAGCACGGGCTATGGTGAGCCCGTAGTGTACTTACCTGGCACAGGAGCGGGGCTGTAACAAGTAGCACGGGCTATGGTGAGCCCGTAGTGTACTTACCTGGCACAGGAGCGGGGCTGTAACAAGTAGCACGGGCTATGGTGAGCCCATAGTGTACTTACCTGGCACAGGAGTGGGGCTGTAACAAGTAGCACGGGCTATGGTGAGCCCGTAGTGTACTTACCTGGCACAGGAGTGGGGCTGTAACAAGTAGCACGGGCTATGGTGAGCCCGTAGTGTACTTACCTGGCACAGGAGCGGGGCTGTAACAAGTAGCACGGGCTATGGTGAGCCCGTAGTGTACTTACCTGGCACAGGAGCGGGGCTGTAACAAGTAGCACGGGCTATGGTGAGCCCATAGTGTACTTACCTGGCACAGGAGTGGGGCTGTAACAAGTAGCACGGACTATGGTGAGCCCGTAGTGTACTTACCTGGCACAGGAGCGGGGCTGTAACAAGTAGCACGGGCTATGGTGAGCCCGTAGTGTACTTACCTGGCACAGGAGCGGGGCTGTAACAAGTAGCACGGGCTATGGTGAGCCCGTAGTGTACTTACCTGGCACAGGAGCGGGACTGTAACAAGTAGCACGGGCTATGGTGAGCCCGTAGTGTACTTACCTGGCACAGGAGCGGGGCTGTAACAAGTAGCACGGGCTATGGTGAGCCCGTAATGTACTTACCTGGCACAGGAGCAGAGCTGTAACTAGACAGCAAGAGTGTGAGAGTGAATACATATCAAAAGGGGAGACGAGGGGAAAGTGGTGAAGTAAAGCAGGAAAGTGGAGTTAAGAGCACCCACACAACAACATAAAGGAAACCACATTGTCCCGGTGAGTCCTGGACCAATAATACCTCACCTCTCACTAGGCACAGGTGTTGATGGCTCCCCACTCCTCACCAATACCTGTAAAGAAAACACCTTCGTCAGTATCAACACCCTTCATCATGGTAATGATGACTTGGTATCAAATAAAACTAATCATCACCTAACTTAATGGGTAATTACACATTTGTTAGTAATTTATATGTCGAAAATGTAAATACCGAACTGAAAAAATATATAATTTCCACTCTAAACTAGGTCGGGGCCCTGACAGCTGAGTGGACAGCGCTTCGGATTCGTAGTTCTGAGATTCCGAGTTCGATCCCCGGTGGAGGCGGAAACAAATGGTCAGTTTCTTTCACCCTGATGTCCCTGTTCACCTAGCAGTAAATATGTACCTGGGAGATAGACAGCTGCTACGTGATGATTTCGACACTGTGGTGATGAGGGTATATTGGGGATGTAATAGGTGAGCTACTGTCCGTAATAGACTATGTCTATATTGTAGTCATAGTTAAAGGGTATGAAACCATGCTATTAGCTCATATTTTTGCCATTAACAACAACCTCAAAATTGAACCTTTATTCGTAGACAGAAGTTGAGTATTTAAAGTTCATTTCCCAGACAGAACTTGCAAAATGTAACTTTCAATTCACAGACAGAATCTACAAATTTCAAAATGATTTCACAGACAATCGCAGAATAAAATTGTCATTTTAACAGCCACACTACGTCGAAAACACCGCTTCTCGTTCAATCAGCGAAGTTAAGCAACGTTAGGTTTGGTTAGTATTTGCATAGGTGACCGCCTGAGAACTCCAAATGCTGTGAGCCATAAATTTTATAGACCCAGTCGAGGACCGGGCCGCGGGGACGTTGAGTCCCAAAATCACCGCAAGGCCCAGAATATCAAAATGAATATTCTATTTCGTGTGTTCAAAACCAGTAAGCAACGCCTGGTAACTTTATTTCCTTAAGGTCCGCCCACAGTTTAAAGCAATAATCAAAACCATTCATTTAGTCAAAGATCACCTACTTCAAATTCAAAACATTACTCATAAATATTTCTAAATTTAACAGAGTTTATCTATTCAAAACGCAAATACATTATCTACATAACAAAAAGTCAGAATTACAGCACAAGCAATCATTATGATATAAAATAAAATCTAGATTTAGATTTAGAAACTTTATTTGCTAGGGATCTTGGAGAAAGCCAGCACGTCTTCAGAACGTTTCTCACAGAAAGTTCCATCCGGGGATAGAGTGGATGCGTGGACCTGCTATAGCCGCTGCAGGCAACAGTCTGGCGGATCCGGTTGTCACCAAAGAAGCCTAACCCATATATATATATAGGCTCGGGAGAGAGTTTAAGAACTCTTGAAACCTACTACAGGTAAATGACGGCTGGACATCAGGAAGGTGAACTTCCACACGCCGCAGTCCATTACAAGTAATTGTTAATTGGAGAGAAACCGAGGGAAGAAACTGATGGCGATCTGATTGGAACACGGACGCCTCCTATCGACCAGTCCAATCACCTGATACACTCCTATCGACCAGTCCAATCACCTGATACACTTCTAACGACCAGTCCAATCACCTGATACACTCGTGACGTCCAGTCCAATCACCTGATACACTCGTAACGTCAAGTCCAATCACCTGATACACTCGTAACGTCAAGTCCAATCACCTGATACACTCGTAACGTCCAGTCCAATCACCTGATACACTCCTAACGACCAGTCCAATCACCTGATACACTCCTAACGGAATACACCCAGCCGTTACAAATTCTACGTCATAAGGAAATAATTCAAACACTGAAATATGGACGTTCGTTCGTTTTAGATTAAGAAAGACAGTTGCATGTCTTACACTTCTGGTTGGGCAAAATAGTTGATTTTTTTGCCACGGAGTTGCAAATCGAAGGGAACAATCAGGAGAAAGCGCCAAGCCATTACGACTATATAGCACTGGAAAGGGGTCAGGATAAGGATTTGGGATGGGACAGGGGGAGAGGGGAAAAGGAATGGTGGCCAACCACTTGTGGACGGTCGGGGATTGAACGCCGACCTGCATGAAGCGAGACCGTCACTCTACCGCCCAGTCCAAGTGGTTGGGTTAATCGAGCGGACGGCTTAACTATACAGGTACCTTAGTTGTCCTTGAAATCAAAATACGTTATGTTAAAGACAGTGAAAAATACATTTATTTGAGTAAAGTTTAACAACCTGGTAGAGAGGGTTGATAGAGCACCTGGAGACTATGCAACAATAGGACAATATGGATTTAGAAACAGTAAAGTCGTGCCTGAGAAACTTGACCGAGTTCTATGACAAGGTAACTAAAATAAGACAGGAAAAAGCCAACTTGGCAGACTGTATTTTCCTAGACTGTCACAGGAACCGGTCGGCCGAGCGGACAGCACGCCGGACTTGTGATCCTGTGGTCCTGGGTTCGATCCCAGGCGCCGGCGAGAAACAATGGACAGAGTTTCTTTCACCCTATGCCCCTGTTACCTAGCAGTAAAATAGGTACCTGGGTCTTAGTCAGCTGTCACGGGCTGCTTCCTGGGGGTGGAGGCCTGGTCGAGGACCGGGCCGCGGGGACACTAAAGCCCCGAAATCATCTCAAGATAACGTATTTGATACTGTTCCCTCGTGAGAGACCGGTCCACAAGATGGAGGACCAGGCTGGGATAATACTGGCCTGGGTGAGAGAAATCAAAGAGTCACAGTCAGAGAGGAGGTGTCAAGCTGGAGGATTGTTAGAAGTGTAACAACACCAAGCCCAGCGCCCATAACAACACCAAGCCCAGCGCCCATAACAGCACCAAGTACAGCGGCCATAACAGCACCAAGTACAGCGGCCATAACAGTACCAAGTACAGCGGCCATAACAGCACCAAGCACAGCGGCCATAACAGCACCAAGCACAGCGGCCATAACAGCACCAAGCCCAGCGCCCATAACAGCACCAAGTACAGCGCCCATAACAGCACCAAGTACAGCGGCCATAACAGTACCAAGTACAGCGGCCATAACAGCACCAAGTACAGCGGCCATAACAGCACCAAGCACAGCGCCCATAACAGCACCAAGCACAGTGGCCATAACAGCACCAAGCACAGCGCCCATAACAGCACCAAGCACAGTGGCCATAACAGCACCAAGCCCAGCGCCCATAACAGCACCAAGTACAGCGGCCATAACAGCACCAAGCACAGCGCCCATAACAGCACCAAGCACAGTGGCCATAACAGCACCAAGCCCAGCGCCCATAACAGCACCAAGTACAGCAGCCATAACAGCACCAAGTACAGCGGCCATAACAGCACCAAGTACAGCGCCCATAACAGCACCAAGTACAGCGGCCATACCAGCACCAAGCACAGCGCCCATAACAGCACCAAGCCCAGCGGCCATAACAGCACCAAGTACAGCGGCCATAACAGCACCAAGCACAGCGCCCATAACAGCACCAAGCACAGCGCCCCGCACAGCACCAAGCACAGCGCCCAGCTAAAGTTACCGAGGCAGCAACAAAGGCAGAAGAAGCAGGTGATATATTCCCAGCAGACGCTGCGGCTTCAACACATGTGCTCTCAATCTTCCTGATATTATGTTTTTACGAGTACATGCACGCACACACACACACACACACACACACACACACACACACACACACACACACACACACACACACACACACACACACACACACACACACACACACAACCCCCCCCCCTCCACACACACACACATAACCCCCCCCCCTCCACACACACACACACACACACACACACACACACATACACACACACACACACACACACACACACACATCACTGGTAACAGGTGAACTGACAAAAATTTTGAAGACGGCTAATGTAGTCCCGATACACAAGAAGAGTGCATATATCATAGTGGTCAACATCCGTGTATCCTTCAGAAGTCTAGAGGAAGGAGCTTTCCGGACCCTGTACACAAACGAAGGTCAGACCCACGCTTGAATATGCAGCCCTAGCATGGAACCCTTACCTGAAAAATGACAAGGAGAAACTAGAAAAGGACAAAGCTTGGGATGTACAATACACTACCGCTCACAGGATGAGTATGGGGTGCACAATAAACTACCGCTCACAGGATGAGTATGGGGGTGCACAATACACTACCACTCACAGGATGAGTATGGGGGTGCACAATACACTACCGCTCACAGGATGAGTATGGGGTGCACAATACACTACCACTCACAGGATGAGTATGGGGTGCACAATACACTACCGCTCACAGGATGAGTATAGGGTGCACAATACACTACCACTCACAGGATGAGTATGGGGTGCACAATACACTACCGCTCACAGGATGAGTATAGGGTGCACAATACACTACCACTCACAGGATGAGTATGGGGGTGCACAATACACTACCAATCACAGGATGAGTATGGGGTGCACAATACACTACCACTCACAGGATGAGTATGGGGGTGCACAATACACTACCACTCACAGGATGAGTATGGGGGTGCACAATACACTACCGCTCACAGGATGAGTATGGGGTGCACAATACACTACCACTCACAGGATGAGTATGGGATGTACAATAAACTACCGCTCACAGGATGAGTATGGGGTCCACAATACACTACCACTCACAGGATGAGTATGGGGTCCACAATACACTACCACTCACAGGATGAGTATGGGGATGTACAATAAACTACCGCTCACAGGATGAGTATGGGGTGCACAATACACTACCACTCACAGGATGAGTATGGGGTGCACAATACACTACCACTCACAGGATGAGTATGGGGTGCACAATACACTACCAATCACAGGATGAGTATGGGGTGCACAATACACTACCACTCACAGGATGAGTATGGGGTTCACAACACACTACCACTCACAGGATGAGTATGGGGTGCACAATACACTACCACTCACAAGATGAGTATGAGGTGCACAACAAATCACACACAGGATGAGCATGAGGTGCACAACAAACTCACCAACCCAGCAAACTCAACGTAAAACCAAAAACATTGCAGCAACGTCAAGACAGCGTCAAAATAACGTTCAAGTAACGTTGTTGAAACATGTGGTGGAAAATGAGCACTTGTTTACCCCCACTCAGACCAGATGGCGCTCTTAAAAATAGAGAAATCGGGTAAGTGGGTCACCCGCCTGTCCCCCCTCTGTCGTATGCCAGCCATTCCACCTCTGTTGGTGGTAGCTGGGACCTGTAGCACAGTGGACTACGTCCTCGGCTCACACCCCGCAGGATCATCTGGGTTCAATCCCCCTATACACAGGACAAAAACGATTGGATACTTGCGGTTAATCACGCTGTTTGCTTGTTTGTGAATTAGGTAACGGGGGAATTAGGCAGATGTCGTAGGGGTTGTATCCTGGGGGGGGGGAGGGTCAATACTCTCCGCAGACAGTGGGGGGCTATTATTGTCTGTCTGCAACTGTACCGCACAGCTGTACCCGCATAGCTGTACCACACACCTGTACCATAGATCAGTTGCTGTTCCACCACACAGCTGTACTATAGATCAGTTGCTGTACCACCACACAGCTGTACCACACACCTGTACCATAGATCAGTTGCTGTACCACACACCTGTACCATAGATCAGTTGCTGTACTACCACACAGTTGTACCACATACCTGTAATATAGATCAGTTGCTGTACCACACACCTGTACCATAGATCAGTTGCTGTACCCCCGCACACACAGGTGTTCCGCACAGCTCTGAGTCATCCGAAAATGCGCAGCTTCACAGAGAAACCGATCGATACAATGCGGGTCTTTCCTTATAGCGGAGCACGCGACCGCGACGGAGGAGAAGCGCGCGACACGCGACCCATCGTCGGCTGTAGGATGATATAAAGGGGGGGGGAGGGGGCGTGGGGGGAGGGGGCGAGGGGGGGAGGGGGTGAGGGGGGAGAAGAACGGGGAACTGAACTATAACAAGATAATCATGCTTGGTAATCAGGGATATGGAGGCGGCGGGATTGAGCTGAGGAATATGTGCCGGACACCTCTTACCTTCCACCTATCCCTCTATCACCACGGTTACCATGATATGATCCCGTCCCACCTGCACCCTAGTGCACGCATGCACGCACGCGCAAAGACACACACACACACACACACACACACACACACACACACACAAAGTTTGTAGTTTCAAAGTGTTATACGACAAAGAGTGCCGGAAAGACGGGACATCACGAGCATAGCTCCCATTCTGTAACTACACTTAGATAATTAAACACACACACACACACAGATGTTCTTCCAGGATCAAGAGACGAAACTCAACCCCCGGCAGGCACAACTATGTGAGCACACACACACACACACACAGCGGGACCAAGGAGCCAGAGCTCAACCCCCGCAAGCACAACTAGGTAAGTACACTCGTGGCAGTGTACTTACCACTGTAGACAAGTACAAGTGGACAGTGTTCAGGGGTTGTAGTGCTGAGAACCCGGGTTCGATTCCCGGCGGAGGCAGAAACAAATGATCAAAGTTTCTTTCACCTGATTTCCTGTTCACCTAACAGAAAATAAATACCTTAAAGTTAGACAGCTGTTTCGTGCAGCTTCCAGTGTGTGAGAGAGAGAGAGAGAGAGAGAGAGAGAGAGAGAGAGAGAGAGAGAGAGAGAGAGAGAGAGAGAGAGAGAGAGAGAGAGAGAGAGAGAGAGAGAGATAATAGACATACATGATAGAGGAAAAATAGATCGGGAGTCAGTTCATTAGACACCCAACAATTAGAAAGGCAGGGTCCAAGAGCTAAGAACTCGATCCTGCAGACGCAAATAGGTAATAAACACAAATTTAAAACAACGACCATAACACAAGGGGTCTGGGAAAGGACAACAGCCAATGAAATGGGGATAACACGAGACTAAAAGAATATATATATATATATATATATATATATATATATATATATATATATATATATATATATATATATATATATATATATATATAACGTCAAGGAAACATTCCAGGAAATGATGGATTAAGTCAAAATGAGATGCAAAATGGCGGAAGAGAGAGTTGTACTAACAATAAGGGGGACAAAAAAACCAGGGGAGAATATAATCTGAAAATGACAATGCTAAAACTATCAAATGAAGAGCAGAAGGGAGTGGAGGAAATAGAGGGCAATAGACAGAAGAATAGATAAACTAGTTCTAGGAATGAATACATATATATAATAAGATTATCGGAAATAAATTACGAGTGATATTTGCTTCCAAAACAAAGAATCAAAACTACTACATAATCATATACAAAAGAAAATGACAGTGAACGTCCAAGTGACTATGAAGACCGGGAGGTGTACATACAGGAAATGATCAGGAAATTTACGAGGAACTCAAGCCAGCTTCTGTCCAGAGTGTTCACAAATGAGTTTGAACATCTCCGAGTGCTTGACGAGGCGGTAACTACATGAGAGACTATTAAATATTGAGATAACAGCAGAGGAAAGAATGAAACTAGCATAACTAGACGAACCTAAAGCTATTGAGCCAGACAAAGTATCACCTTGGATGTGAAAAGACGTGACACAGGGCCTCGTAGCCTGGTGGATAGCGCGCAGGACTCGTAATTCTGTGGCGCGGGTTCGATTCCCGCACGAGGCAGAAACAAATGGGCAAAGTTTCTTTCACCCTGAATGTCCCTGTTACCTAGCAGTAAATAGGTACCTGGGAGTTAGTCAGCTGTCACGGGCTGCTTCCTGGGGGTGGAGGCCTGGTCGAGGACCGGGCCGCGGGGACACTAAAAAGCCCCGAAATCATCTCAAGATCAAGATAACCTCAAGGCCGACAGCATACCTCAAGCATTGCTCTTCAATGAGTCACTTACAAAGGGCGAATTGCCCAGGTGCTAGAAGAAGGCAAATGTGGTACAGATTTTCAATAAAGTAGATAGAGAAGAGGCCCTTAACTACAGATCAATGACACTCACAAACATCCCCTGCAAAGTATGCAAAAGGAAATTAAGAATAACACTACTTCCACACCTGGAGAAAATTATGGAAACATACACCAGCATGGCTTTAGGGAAGGGGAGATCATGCCTAACGAAGCTACTGGAGTTCTATAATAGTCACGAAAATGTGGCAAGACTGAGAAGGTTGGGCAGTCTGTGTATTTCCGGACTGCAAAAAACCGTTTGACACAGTACCACACAAGAGGACCAGAGAACACATGCACTGACTAGATCGACCGTCCCGGGGCCAGAGAACACATGCACTGACTAGATCGACCGTCCCGGGCCCAGAGAACACATGCACTGACTAGATCGACCGTCCAGGGCCCAGAGAACACATGCACTGACTAGATCGACCGTCCAGGGCCCAGAGAACACATGCACTGACTAGATCGACCGTCCAGGGGCCAGAGAACACATGCACTGACTAGATCGACCGTCCAGGGCCCAGAGAACACATGCGCTGACTAGATCGACCGTCCAGGGGCCAGAGAACACATGCACTGACTAGATCGACCGTCCAGGGGCCAGAGAACACATGCGCTGACTAGATCGACCGTCCAGGGGCCAGAGAACACATGCACTGACTAGATCGACCGTCCAGGGGCCAGAGAACACATGCGCTGACTAGATCGACCGTCCAGGGCCCAGAGAACACATGCGCTGACTAGATCGACCGTCCAGGGCCCAGAGAACACATGCACTGACTAGATCGACCGTCCAGGGCCCAGAGAACACATGCGCTGACTAGATCGACCGTCCAGGGCCCAGAGAACACATGCGCTGACTAGATCGACCGTCCAGGGCCCAGAGAACACATGCGCTGACTAGATCGACCGTCCAGGGCCCAGAGAACACATGCACTGACTGGATCGACCGTCCAGGGGCCAGAGAACACATGCGCTGACTAGATCGACCGTCCAGGGCCCAGAGAACACATGCGCTGACTAGATCGACCGTCCAGGGCCCAGAGAACACATGCACTGACTAGATCGACCGTCCAGGGCCCAGAGAACACATGCGCTGACTAGATCGACCGTCCAGGGCCCAGAGAACACATGCGCTGACTAGATCGACCGTCCAGGGCCCAGAGAACACATGCGCTGACTAGATCGACCGTCCAGGGCCCAGAGAACACATGCACTGACTAGATCGACCGTCCAGGGGCCAGAGAACACATGCGCTGACTAGATCGACCGTCCAGGGGTCAGAGCGTTGCTTACATCGACCACCAGGGGCCAGGGGCCTCATGTGCCGCTAAAATCGACCATCAGGGGTCCGTCCCCTCCAACTTGTCCCTGCAGATTATAATTATCTTCACCTGTATTAATTATCTCTTGGTTTAGTAGTACGATTAGAATATTAAAGTCTGGCGAAAGTGGTCCCCTACCCAGCACTATGTGGTCCCCTACCCAGCACTATGTGGTCCCCTACCCAGCACCATGTGGTCCACTACCCAGCACTATGTGGTCCCCTACCCAGCACCATGTGGTCCCCTACCCAGCACCATGTGGTCCACTACCCAGCACCATGTGGTCCACTACCCAGCACCATGTGGTCCACTACCCAGCACTATGTGGTCCCCTACCCAGCACTATGTGGTCCACTACCCAGCACTATGTGGTCCCCTACCCAGCACCATGTGGTCCCCTACCCAGCACCATGTGGTCCACTACCCAGCACTATGTGGTCCCCTACCCAGCACTATGTGGTCCCCTACCCAGCACTATGTGGTCCCCTACCCAGCACCATGTGGTCCCCTACCCAGCACCATGTGGTCCACTACCCAGCACTATGTGGTCCCCTACCCAGCACTATGTGGTCCACTACCCAGCACTATGTGGTCCACTACCCAGCACTATGTGGTCCACTACCCAGCACTATGTGGTCCACTACCCAGCACCATGTGGCCCACTACCCAGCACTATGTGGTCCACTACCCAGCACTATGTGGTCCCCTACCCAGCACTATGTAGTCCCCTACCCAGCACTATGTGGTCCCACTACCAGTAAGGTAAAGTAGGCCTACGACCATGCGCGGGCTTTTTGGTTGCAATACAATTGCAATCAAGATTGTACAGGGGGATCGCGTTGTAAGTTGCAAGGTTGCAGAGCAAAGAAATGGGGATGTACAAGATGTTGCAAAGTTACAATGCATAAAAATGGAAAGTTGCAAGTGAACGAAGTACAAAGGGGAAAATCATAATGTTTCGTACAAATATAAAAATATTTCGAACATAAATTTTCAAAAAGTATCGTTCAGTGAAAGTAAGGTTTATTTCTCCGTAGATTTTACACTGGGTAGGCGGTTCCTTTTGGGTACGAAGTTTCACTATATATAACAAAGATAAGATGAATAACAAAATAAATATATAGAGTTACGTTACAATTGATACGATTGAAAGATTTATTTTATTTCATGTTTATATTCGAACCCAGGCCAAAACGCTCGCGAAACGCCAGGCGAGTGTGTTACCACTACGCCACGGGGTCCGCACGATAGGTAGTGAGTATATCTAGTTAGTATTAGTGAAATTAAAAGGAGTAGTCTATCAATCATTATCGATTTTTAGGTGAGTTAAATAGTGTTGTAGTAAGTAAATAAGAGAGAGAAAGAGAGAGAGAGAGAGAGAGAGAGAGAGAGAGAGAGAGAGAGAGAGAGAGAGAGAGGTGAGGGGGACGGGGCCAGATGGAGAAGGGAGAGAGAGAGAGAGAGACCTGGGTACACCAGGGTACACCACCCAGCAGAGGATGGATACCCGCAGTAAACCAGAGAGAGTAGCCTCACCCTCGAGGAGGAGGCATCATCAGGTAAACTCACCAGAGTCAGGTGATGGTGGAGGGTATGGCGGCCTCCAGCCACAGTTGTCTATATTGATCCTAGTTTTGTTAGTGGGGCCCGCAGGTGGGCTGGAGGTGGGCTGGGGTGGGCTGCGGGGTGGGCTGAGGGTGGGCTGGAGGTGGCCCGGGGGTGGGCTGAGGGGTGGGCCGGGGTGGGGTGAGGGGTGTGTTGGAGATGGGCTGGGGGTGGGCTGAGGGGTGTGCTGGAGGTGGGCCGGTGGTGGGCTGGAATTGGGCCGGTGGTGGGCTGAGGGGTGTACTGGATGTGGGCCGGTGGTGGGCTGGAATTGGGCCGGTGGTGGGCTGAGGGGTGTTCTGGAGGTGGGCCGGGGGTGGGCTGAGGGGTGTGCCGCGGGTGGGCCACCCTACCCCACTCCAAGGTCACATACCAATCACCTCACCTATGACTTTCTCATTGTTACGACACACAAACTGCGTCACCCTGGCGGTGGGTTATCTTGACGGTGGGTTATGTTGACGGTGGGTCATCTTGGCGGTGGGTTATGTTGACGGTGGGTTATGTTGACGGTGGGTCATCTTGGCGGTGGGTTATCTTGGCGGTGGGTTATCTTGGCGGTGGGTTATCTTGGCAGTGGGTTATCTTGGCGGTGGGTTATCTTGGCGGTGGGTTATGTTGACGGTGGGTTATCTTGGCAGTGGGTTATCTTGGCGGTGGGTTATCTTGGCGTTGGGTTATCTTGGCAGTGGGTTATCTTGGCGGTGGGTTATGTTGACGGTGGGTTATCTTGGCAGTGGGTTATCTTGGCGGTGGGTTATCTTGACGGTGGGTTATCTTGGCGGTGGGTTATCCTGACGGTGGGTTATCTTGGCGGTGGGTTATCTTGACGGTGGGTTATGTTGACGGTGGGTTATATTGACGGTGGGTTATCTTGGCGGTGGGTTATCCTGACGGTGAGTTATCTTGGCGGTGGGTTATCTTGACGGTGGGTTATGTTGACGGTGGGTTATCTTGGCGGTGGGTTATCTTGGCGGTGGGTTATCTTGGCGGTGGGTTATCTTGGCAGTGGGTTATGTTGACGGTGGATTATGTTGACGGTGGGTTATGTTGACGGTGGGTTATGTTGACGGTGGGTTATGTTGACGGTGGGTTATCTTGACGGTGGGTTATCTTGGCGGTAGGTTATGTTGACGGTGGGTTATCTTGGCGGTGGGTTATCTTGGCGGTGGGTTATGTTGACGGTGGGTTATCTTGACGGTGGGTTATCTTGGCGGTGGGTTATGTTAACGGTAGGTTATCTTGACGGTGGGTTATGTTGACGGAGGGTTATCTTGACGGTGGGTTATGTTGACGGTGGGTTATCCTGACGGTGGGTTATCTTGACGGTGGGTTATGTTGACGGTGGGTTATCTTGACGGTGGGTTATCTTGACGGTGGGTTATCCTGACGGTGGGTTATCCTCACGATAGGTTATCCTGACGGTAGGTTATCCTGACGGCGGGTTATCCTGACGGTAGGTTAACATGACGGTGGGTTATCCTGACGGTGGGTTATCCTGACGATAGGTTATCCTGACGGTAGGTTATCCTGACGGTGGGTTATCCTGACGGTAGGTTAACATGACGGTGGGTTATCCAGACGGTGGGTTATCCTGACGGTGGGTTAACATGACGGTGGGTTATCCTGACTGGGTTAACATGACGGTGGGTTATCCTGACGGTCGGTTATCTTGACGATAGGTCACCTTGACAGAGGGTCGTCATAACTCCCTCGTCCCTAACAACCCCCACCAACTGCCGCCCTGAGACACAAGGTCGACCAAATATGACATCAACACCCAGGATTGCCGCCCCTTTGGCAGAGGGAGGGAGGCGGGGGGCCTTACCCAACCCTCCCAAAGGCAGGAGCACCTGTTCCCTGCATGTACAGCTCCGTACAAAGGCACAAGTAGCACCAAGGAGCAACAGGTCATCAGGGAGGACAATCTCTTGAGAGAGAGAGAGAGAGAGAGAGAGAGAGAGAGAGAGAGAGAGAGAGAGAGAGAGAGAGAGAGAGAGAGAGAGAGAGAGAGAGAGAGAGAGAGGAATTAGCACAAGAGGACACAGGTGGAAGGTTAGGTGGAGGTTATGGGAGGTGTCATGGTTGGTGTCACAGGTGTCATTGTGTCACAGGTGTCATGGTGTCACAGGTGTCATGGTGTCATTGTGTCACAGGTGTCATGGTGTCACAGGTGTCATGGTGTCACAGGTGTCATTGTGTCACAGGTGTCATGGTGTCACAGGTGTCATGGTGTCACAGGTGTCATGGTGTCACAGGTGTCATGGTGTCATTGTGTCACAGGTGTCATGGTGTCACAGGTGTCATGGTGTCATTGTGTCACAGGTGTCATGGTGTCACAGGTGTCATGGTGTCACAGGTGTCATTGTGTCACAGGTGTCATTGTGTCACAGGTGTCATGGTGTCACAGGTGTCATTGTGTCACAGGTGTCATGGTGTCACAGGTGTCATGGTGTCACAGGTGTCATGGTGTCACAGGTGTCATGGTGTCACAGGTGTCATGGTGTCACAGGTGTCATTGTGTCACAGGTGTCATGGTGTCATGGTGTCACAGGTGTCATGGTTGGTGTCACAGGTGTCATTGTGTCACAGGTGTCATGGTGTCACAGGTGTCATGGTTGGTGTCACAGGTGTCATTGTGTCACAGGTGTCATGGTGTCACAGGTGTCATTGTGTCACAGGTGTCATTGTGTCACAGGTGTCATGGTGTCACAGGTGTCATGGTTGGTGTCACAGGTGTCATGGTGTCACAGGTGTCATGGTAGGTGTCACAGGTGTCATGGTGTCACAGGTGTCATGGTGTCACAGGTGTCATGTTGGTGTCACAGGTGTCATTGTGTCACAGGTGTCATGGTGTCACAGGTGTCATGTTGGTGTCACAGGTGTCATGGTGTCACAGGTGTCATGTTGGTGTCACAGGTGTCATTGTGTCACAGGTGTCATGGTGTCACAGGTGTCATGTTGGTGTCACAGGTGTCATGGTTGGTGTCACAGGTGTCATTGTGTCACAGGTGTCATGGTGTCACAGGTGTCATGGTTGGTGTCACAGGTGTCATGGTTGGTGTCACAGGTGTCATGGTTGGTGTCACAGGTGTCATGGTTGGTGTCATAGGTGTCAGGGAAAGTGCCACAGGTGTCAAGGTAGGTGCCACAGGTGTCAAGGTAGGTGCCACAGGTGTCAAGGCAAGTGCCACAGGTGTCAAGGTAGGTGCCACAGGTGTCAAGGCAAGTGCCACAGGTGTCACAGATGTCAAGATAGGTGCCACAGGTGTCAAGGTGCCACAGGTGTCACAGATGTCAAGGTAGGTGCCACAGGTGTCAAAGATGTCAAGGTAGGTGTCACAGATGTCAAGGTAGGTGCCACAGGTGTCAAGGTGCCACAGGTGTTAAGGTGCACAGGTGTTAAGGTGCCACAGGTGTCAAGGTGCCAAGACAGGTGTCATAGGTGTCAGGATTGGTACCACAGGTGTCAAGGTGCCAAGACAGGTGTCATAGGTGTCAGGATTGGTACCACAGGTGTCAAGGCAAGTGCCACAAGTGTCAAGGCAGGTGCCACAGATGTCAAGGCAGGTGCCTCAGGTGTCAAGGCAGGTGCCACAGGTGTCAAGGAAGGTGCCACAGGTGTCAAGGCAGGTGCCACAGGTGTGAAGGTAGGAGGTAGGTGCCACAGGTGTCAAGGCAGGTGCCACAGGTGTCAAGGCAGGTGCCACAAGTGTCAAGGCAGGTGCCACAAGTGTCAAGGTAGGTGCCACAAGTGTCAAGGTAGGTGCCACAAGTGTCAAGGCAGGTGCCACAGGTGTGAAGGTAGGAGGTAGGTGCCACAGGTGTCAAGGCAGGTGCCACAAGTGTCAAGGCAGGTGCCACAGGTGTGAAGGTAGGAGGTGCCACAAGTGTCAAGGCAGGTGCCACAAGTGTCAAGGCAGGTGCCACAGGTGTGAAGGTAGGAGGTGCCACAAGTGTCAAGGCAGGTGCCACAAGTGTCAAGGCAGGTGCCACAGGTGTGAAGGTAGGAGGTGCCACAAGTGTCAAGGCAGGTGCCACAAGTGTCAAGGCAGGTGCCACAAGTGTCAAGGCAGGTGCCACAAGTGTCAAGGTAGGTGCCACAAGTGTCAAGGCAGGTGCCACAGGTGTGAAGGTAGGAGGTAGGTGCCACAGGTGTCAAAGCAGGTGCCACAAGTGTCAAGGCAGGTGCCACAGGTGTGAAGGTAGGAGGTGCCACAAGTGTCAAGGCAGGTGCCACAGGTGTGAAGGTAGGAGGTAGGTGCCACAGGTGTCAAGGCAGGTGCCACAAGTGTCAAGGCAGGTACCACAGGTGCCACAGGTGTCAAGGTAAGTCTCACGGTGACTCATGACAGGTGTCAGAGCGTACCACGGTAGCCCAGACGCACAAATATGTTAATCGCTTCAATTTCAGCTTGCTGACTCATCTGGCTGTTGCGGTTGGCATGTGTGTGTTTTGTAGGTGGGTTGCCGGCTGCCACTGGCGCTCTCATTTGTGGCAATGTTGCCGTTGTTCCTGTTGCTGCTGCAATCTCGTCCCTGCAGCATGGAAGCTGTTCCTTGTGCTCTCAACGTCTCAAGAACTTCCTTTGTTTACTGCTGTTATTACCGCAACATCAGCCGTTGTTTACTGCTGTTATTACTGCAACATCAGCCGTTGTTTACTGTTGTTATTACTGCAACATCAGCCGTTGTTTACTGCTGTTATTACCGCAACATCAGTCGTTGTTTACTGCTGTTATTACCGCAACATCAGCCGTTGTTTACTGCTGTTATTACTGCAACATCAGCCGTTGTTTACTGCTGTTATTACCGCAACATCAGCCGTTGTTTACTGCTGTTATTACTGCAACATCAGCCGTTGTTTACTGCTGTTATTACTGCAACATCAGCCGTTGTTTACTGCTGTTATTACCGCAACATCAGCCGTTGTTTACTGCTGTTATTACCGCAACATCAGCCGTTGTTTACTGCTGTTATTACCGCAACATCAGCCGTTGTTTACTGCTGTTATTACTGCAACATCAGCCGTTGTTTACTGCTGTTATTACTGCAACATCAGCCGTTGTTTACTGCTGTTATTACTGCAACATCAACGGTTGTTTACTGTTATTACTGCAACATCAACGGTTGTTTACTGTTATTACTACAACATCAGCCGTTGTTTACTGTTATTACTACAACATCAGCCGTTGTTTACTGCTGTTATTACTGCAACATCAACGGTTGTTTACTGTTATTACTGCAACATCAACGGTTGTTTACTGTTATTACTACAACAGCCGTTGTTTACTGTTGTTATTACTGCAACATCAGCCGTTGTTTACTGCTGTTATTACTGCAACATCAACGGTTGTTTACTGCTGTTATGACTACAACATCAGCCGTTGTTTACTGCTGTTATTATTGCAACATCAGCCGTTGTTTACTGTTGTTATTACTACAACATCAGCCGTTGTTTACTGTTGTTATTACTACAACATCAGCCGTTGTTTACTGCTGTTATTATTGCAACATCAGCCGTTGTTTACTGTTGTTATTACTACAACATCAGCCGTTGTTTACTGTTGTTATTACTACAACATCAGCCGTTGTTTACTGCTGTTATTATTGCAACATCAGCCGTTGTTTACTGTTGTTATTACTACAACATCAGCCGTTGTTTACTGCTGTTATTATTGCAACATCAGCCGTTGTTTACTGTTGTTATTACTACAACATCAGCCGTTGTTTACTGTTGTTATTACTACAACAACAGCCGTTGTTTAGTGCTGTTACCTGCAACATCAACCGTTGTTCGGATCTCGTCTGTGATATTGCTTCGTGTGGCAAATTGCAACATTATGTACTTTCCCATTGATGTTTATCTTACAGTGATAACGGGGACTAGATAACACCCAGAGTATGTGGCTGACGTACACCAGCCTTTTTTATCACTTCCATAAATTACTCTATACAGGTAAGGCAATGGGGTTACAGATAAGGTCCACTACGGTCTCACCGTAGCCCTTGCTACTTGCCCCGCTCCTGTGCCAGGTAAGTTCACTACGGGCTCACCATTGCCCGTGCTACTTGCCCCGCTCCTGTGCCAGGTAATTCCACTACGGGCTCACCATAGCCCGTGCTACTTGCCCCGCTCCTGTGCCAGGTAAGTCCACTACGGGCTCACCATAGCCCGTGCTACTTGCCCCGCTCCTGTGCCAGGTAAGTCCACTACGGGCTCACCATAGCCCGTGCTACTTGCCCCGCTTCTGTGCCAGGTAAGTCCACTACGGGCTCACCATAGCCCGTGCTACTTGCCTCGCTCCTGTGCCTGGTAAGTCCACTACGAGCTCACCATAGCCCGTGCTACTTGCCCCGCTCCTGTGCCTGGTAAGTCCACTACGGGCTCACCATAGCCCGTGCTACTTGCCCCGCTCCTGTGCCAGGTAAGTCCACTACGGGCTCACCATAGCCCGTGCTACTTGCCCCGCTCCTGTGCCAGGTAAGTCCACTACGGGCTCACCATAGCCCGTGCTACTTGCCTCGCTCCTGTGCCAGGTAAGTTCACTACGGGCTCACCATAGCCCGTGCTACTTGCCTCGCTCCTGTGCCAGGTAAGTCCACTACGGGCTCACCATATCCGGTGCTGCTTGGAACTTTTTGTTCCCAGTTGCTGAATCTAAAACAGTAACAACTCATCTGCCTCTACGAACACAGCCTGTTTCACGTCACATAACCCTCCGTATGGAAAGAGGAGAGCTTCAGTCCACCTCGACAGCAGCGGTTGGGAAACCTTATATGAAGCACAAATTCGCTCCTCACTTGACTATGCACTGCTTGCCTGGC